>NC_060178.1:10534739-10834739 GCF_021184085.1 Oncorhynchus gorbuscha | reverse complement strand
TAAGAGCAGCGCTGTCGAACTAATTCGCTCTTCAACCAGTTCCAGGAAGAGCCACACTGAAAATCGGTTGTGACCTCGCCGTCAAAATTTGCCAAAGAAATGTGGGCGAATTTTCTATGCTCCCTGACTGTGCTAGCTTTCATTTCGGGTAATTATTAGCACGTCGGGCACAGTCAAGAAACTGTTTATGAATTTCAGGTCCATTATCAGTTCTACAGTTTTCAATGTGGTTTTAGTCGTTTGACAGGCCTGCTTTAGAGCAATCCTCTGCTTGAGTGATTTTCCCCCCTCTCCCCCAACAGCATGACAGTGACCACATTCGTGATTACATGCTAAGAATTGTTTGTCCATAGCAAATTTGTTAAAAACCCTGGCATAAAGGACAATACAGTATGACCTGCCCCATGCATGTGGAGAGGACAGGTTGTCCCACTGTGGGTTGAACTGAAGTTCCCCACGTTGTCCACTGGGTGGCAGTGTGTACTGTTTCCACTATGCAAGTGATGTCACACTTTTTGAAACGGTTGCTTTAATATTATGCTTTGAGATGTTACTTCACTGTTTGCTTGTATGAGACTACAGAGTGTGGGGTGTTGAAATAACACCAATGTTTTTCTATGATGTATGGGTGGGTGGGGAGGGGGGTTGTCTCGATTGTTTTAAAGTGTGTGTTTTTGCTAACGTCTATTTCTCGTAATGCACTGGTAGGTTACAAAGACGAATAAGCAATAATGATTGTGTTTACAGATACACCTCGCGTAATCCAGATTACAGTATTTTAATATAACAATGTCACTTGCCTTCATCGTACGTTTCATCTCGTTTCATCTCACGTTTCAGAGCATACGTTTCAGATCATTTTGGCATGGAACAGTCGGTCAGTGTTCCAGAAAGATTTAAAACGAGCTAAAGGACATTTTAGGTAACTTCTTCAAAAGCCCAATTCACCAGTGCCTAATGTTGCGCAGGAGGTCTAAGGCACTGCTATCTCGGTGCAAGAGGCGTCACTACAGTCCCTGGTTCGAATCCAGGCTGTATCACATCCGGCCCGTGATTGGGAGTCCCATAGGGCGGTGCACAATTTGGCCCAGCGTCGTCCGGGTTTGGCCCGTGGTAGGCCATCGTTGTAAATAAGAATTTGTTCTTAACTGACTTGCCCTAGTTAAATAAAGGTTAAATAAATCGAAATAATAAATAAATGTCACTCTGTCTGAATTCAGAAGCCGAGTTGTTCATTCACTCATCCACGGAAGACACGTTTCAGTTGTACAACGGACTAGGTATCTCCCTTTTCCCTTCACATTCTCTGTCAAATCCTCTGTTAGCCCTTCCCATACTGCGTATGTCTCACCACTGTCACGAACCGGCTCAAAGCCCGTAACAAAGGGAGACAACGTGGAGATAAGGATTAGCAAAATATATATTTATTAAATAAGTAACTAAGTATAATATACAATGGTGTGTGTAATCAGTAATCAGTAGTGTAAGTGAGTGTTTTGCATGAATGTGATAATGCAGGGTGATGAAAGGTGCCAAAGCAAACAAACGGCCACCAAGAACCACAACACAATCTACAACAGGTGTCTGCATGGAGAGTCTCCTCCATGAATGTGGAAGAGGTCTATTTATCCTGGGAGACACCTGGCCCAGGTGTTTCCCATGTAGCTGACGACCCTCAACTCCGCCCACCGGCATCCTAATAAGGAAACAAGAACAAAGACAGAATACGGCAGACAGAGTGGGAGGGTCGTCACATTCCCCCCCATAAAACCGGGGACCAACAAGGACCCCGGAACAAAATCCCAGCCTCCCGCGTCCCAAATTGACACAGGCCTCCCACAGGCCTCCCAAATTGACACAGGCCTCCCGCGTCCCAAATTGACACAGGCCTCCCAGGCGTCCCAAATTGACACAGGCCTCCCAAATTGACACAGGCCCCAAATTGACACAGGTCCCAAATTGACACAGGCGTCCCAAATTGACACAGGCCTCCCGCGTCCCAAATTGACACAGGCCTCCCAAATTGACACAGGTCCCAAATTGACACAGGCCTCCCGCGTCCCAAATTGGTGATTGACACAGGGTTATGTGTTCACACCTCCACCTGCCCCAACCAACCTCCTCCTCCTCAGACCTCAGCAACCTTTGCGCATAGGAAGCAATATTTAAGAGGAAAGAAGAACACAAGACCAGGAGGGAACAGACAGGAAAGATAGAACATGACAACCCGAAACAATGGTCAGTCATGTAAACATTCAGGAACATGGCACAAAAGACCAACAGCTACAAACTCCAACGAAAAGAACATCAGGGTCCTTCTTAATTTTTACAACTCCCAACGATTCATAGTCACTTCCAACGATTCATAGTCACTTCCAACGATTCATAGTCACTTCCAACGATTCATAGTCACTTCCAACGAAACAGAATTTCACTAATTTCAATCATCTAAGCTTGTAGTGTTCAGCGATCTTCAACAGCTGTTCTTAAGTACATAATTCTAACAGGTCCTCTGATGGAAAGAGAATGAACTTGTATACATGAGACACCATAGTCATAAGTAAGTAATCTTGCTCAACCCCTCTGCTGAGCACATCAGACCACAACCAGAGAAATGACAATCACCCTGAGCACCACAGAAGAGAGATTAGATACAGAGCTTCCCCAAAACCTACAATAACTCAACCCTAGTCTTCGTGCAGATTTGCGGTGGGTATTTACGCACTGTAGCCCGCTGGCAAGGAAAGAGAACTCCCCAGCATGCTGGCAAATTCCACCAAGCCACGGACGTGCCCCGGAGACAACTGCTCAGTCCACAGACACCACACAAAAATAACAAACATTTAACCATGCCCAACATGTCCAAAATTGAAACACGTCGCTAAGCCTATCAGGGGAAAAAGGCTATAGCTCTGGGTAGCAAGTTCCACTACCCTACACAAATCTCCTACCGAGGTACACAGCCGATTTACTCACCTCCTCAGACTGACTTCCCAATAGAAAGTAGAACAAGAGTTCAGGCTAGGCAGGGCCTGGAAACTAACCATTATACTCTCTCCAACGCAGCACACAAACCAAACAACAAAGGCAACCAATACTGGGCCGATCACACTCAAACACCATATTCAAACCAAACACGTACCTCCACGGTCTCCCAAACCAATAGTTCAAAGATCCCGGACGAGCACCCACTTGTCACGAACCGGCTCAAAGCCCGTAACAAAGGGAGACAACGTGGAGATAAGGATTAGCAAAATATATATTTATTAAATAAGTAACTAAGTATAATATACAATGGTGTGTGTAATCAGTAATCAGTAGTGTAAGTGAGTGTTTTGCATGAATGTGATAATGCAGGGTGATGAAAGGTGCCAAAGCAAACAAACGGCCACCAAGAACCACAACACAATCTACAACAGGTGTCTGCATGGAGAGAGTCTCCTCCATGAATGTGGAAGAGGTCTATTTATCCTGGGAGACACCTGGCCCAGGTGTTTCCCATGTAGCTGACGACCCTCAACTCCGCCCACCGGCATCCTAATAAGGAAACAAGAACAAAGACAGAATACGGCAGACAGAGTGGGAGGGTCGTCACACCACCAACAGAGAGACACAGACAAACATGCATAGTGCACACATAATAAGGCTGCAACATTAGAGAGGGGCTCTACTTCGGAGAGTTCGAAGACACACATGGGGTCAGGAAAACACACATGTACGTACACACACACACACACGTACGTACACACACACACACACACACGTACGTATACACACACACACGTACGTACACACACACACACACACACACACACACACACACACACACACACACACACACACACACACACACACACACACACACACACACACACGTACGTATACACACACACACACACACGTACGTATACACACACACACGTACGTATACACACACACACACACACACACGTACGTATGCCCTCAGATACTGGGTACAAGCGTGTTCACAGTTAACCTGCGGGCCCCAGTAACACCATTACCCTTCTTATTTCCTCAGAGCTCTTCTCTATGCCGGCAGTAAAGAGATTTTCTGTGTCGTTTGCCAGGCATCCGACTAATGGTACGTCCGTTTAAATATACCTCGCCACTCAGTTTCCCTTCATCTTGCATGTCTTTTTGGGGAAACAACTCCATTTTGGTTTGATATTGGCTGCATAATGACGTCATTATGCCGGAATCTCAATTTCTCTTGAGTTTTCTACTTCACAAGACTTCCTGTCTTCACCATCTGTTTTGTTTTGGACCCTCACTCTTAACACCCTCCGTGTTCTGCCTTGACACTGATTTCACCTGTTAATACACGTCTCTCTGACCCTACCGTTCTCCCACAGGATGGCTATATGTATGTGGAATAAATCGCCTTGTGTGTGTGGCTGTGTGTACATATCATCACATGCTCCTTCTGTTCATTCAAAACCCCCATTCTCTGGAGAGACGGTTAGCTCCCTCCACCATTCCAGTTTACTTTTTGATGAGGATAACCCATGTGTTGTTTACAGCTATTTTAATAGCCTTTCAAAAAACATCCTTTTATTTCTGAAGTAACTGGCAAAAACCTCTTGTTCAACTCTTGAGCGATGTTTCAATTTGACCCAATGAAATCTGAGTTCATGCTAAACCTACTAATTTAATATGGTGGGTGAGGAATGGAAGGGTTTTAACATGAAACCTGTCCCATCACTCATCACCATGTCAGTGAATCTATTCATTTCATTTGAAGGGATGGTTGGTGTTCAAACGAGAGAGAGGGCATTCACATAGAGAGAGAGGGCATTCACATAGAGAGAGAGGGCATTCACATAGAGAGAGGGGGCATTCACATAGAGAGAGAGGGCACCCACAGAGTGAGGGGGAATCCACAGAGTGAGGGGGCATTCACAGAGTGAGGGGGCATTCACAGAGTGAGGGGGCATTCACAGAGTGAGGGGGCATTCACAGAGTGAGGGGGCATTCACAGAGTGAGGGGGCATTCACAGAGTGAGGGGGCATTCACAGAGTGAGGGGCATTCACAGAGTGAGGGGGCATTCACAGAGTGAGGGGGCATTCACAGAGAGGGGGCATTCACAGAGAGGGGGCATTCACAGAGAGAGAGAGGGGCATTCACAGAGAGAGAGAGGGGCATTCACATAGAGAGAGAGGGGCATTCCGGAGAGAGGGGGCATTCCCGTAGAGAGAGGGGGCATTCCCGTAGAGAGGGGGGCACTCCCGTAGAGAGGGGGCACTCCCGTAGAGAGAGAGGGGGCATTCACGTAGAGAGAGAGGGGCATTCACGTAGAGAGAGAGGGGGCATTCACGTAGAGAGAGAGGGGGCATTCACGTAGAGAGAGGGGGGGCATTCACGTAGAGAGAGAGGGGGCATTCACGTAGAGAGAGAGGGGGCATTCACGTAGAGAGAGAGGGGGCATTCACGTAGAGAGAGAGGGCATGGAGAGAGGGCTGGAGTTGGGTCAGTGTCAATGACAGTGTGTTGGCAGCAGCCACTCAATGTTAGTGGTGGCTGTTTAACAGTCTGATGGCCTTGAGATAGAAGCTGTTTTTCAGTCTCTCGGTCCCAGCTTTGATGCACCTGTACTGACCTCGCCTTCTGGATGATAGCGGGGTGAACAGGCAGTGGCTCGGGTGGTTGATGTCCTTGATGATCTTTATGGCCTTCCTGTAACATCGGGTGGTGTAGGTGTCCTGGAGGGCAGGTAGTTTGCCCCCGGTGATGCGTTGTGCAGACCTCACTACCCTCTGGAGAGCCTTACGGTTGAGGGCGGAGCAGTTGCCGTACCAGGCGGTGATCAACAAAATGGAGTCGTGGTCAGCTTTTCCGAAAGGGGGGCGGGGCAGGGCCTTATACAAACAACGTACAGGACCTGAGCTGCTGTGGTATCTCTCAAACAATGTACAGGACCTGAGCTGCTGTGGTATCTCTCAAACAACGTACAGGACCTGAGCTGCTGTGGTATCTCACAAACAATGTTTTAGGACCTGAGCTGCTGTGGTATCTCTCAAACAATGTTTTAGGACCTGAGCTGCTGTGGTATCTCTCAAACAATGTTTTAGGACCTGAGCTGCTGTGGTATCTCTCAAACAATGTTTTAGGACCTGAGCTGCTGTGGTATCTCTCAAACAATGTTTTAGGACCTGAGCTGCTGTGGTATCTCTCAAACAATGTTTTAGGACCTGAGCTGCTGTGGTATCTCTCAAACAATGTTTTAGGACCTGAGTATCTCTCAAACTGCTGTGGTATCTCTCAAACAATGTACAGGACCTGAGCTGCTGTGGTATCTCAAACAATGTTTTAGGACCTGAGCTGCTGTGGTATCTCACAAACAATGTTTTAGGACCTGAGCTGCTGTGGTATCTCTCAAACAATGTACAGGACCTGAGCTGCTGTGGTATCTCTCAAACAATGTTTTAGGACCTGAGCTGCTGTGGTATCTCTCAAACAATGTACAGGACCTGAGCTGCTGTGGTATCTCTCAAACAACAGGTCCTGAGCTGCTGTGGTATCTCTCAAACAACGTACAGGACCTACAGGACCTGAGCTGCTGCTGTGGTATCTCTCAAACAATGTACAGGACCTGAGCTGCTGTGGTATCTCTCAAACAACGTACAGGACCTGAGCTGCTGTGGTATCTCTCAAACTGTGGTATCTCTCAAACAATGTACAGGACCTGAGCTGCTGTGGTATCTCTCAAACAACGTATTAGGACCTGAGCTGCTTAGGACCTGAGCTGCTGTGGTATCTCTCAAACAATGTATTAGGACCTGAGCTGCTGTGGTATCTCTCAAACAACGTACAGGACCTGAGCTGCTGTGGTATCTCTCAAACAACGTATTAGGACCTGAGCTGCTGTGGTATCTCTCAAACAACGTACAGGACCTGAGCTGCTGTGGTATCTCTCAAACAACGTACAGGACCTGAGCTGCTGTGGTATCTCTCAAACAACGTACAGGACCTGAGCTGCTGTGGTATCTCTCAAACAATGTACAGGACCTGAGCTGCTGTGGTATCTCTCAAACAATGTACAGGACCTGAGCTGCTGTGGTATCTCTCAAACAACGTATCAGGACCTGAGCTGCTGTGGTATCTCTCAAACCGTACAGGAGCTGCTGTGGTATCTCTCAAACAATGTACAGGACCTGAGCTGCTGTGGTATCTCTCAAACAACAGGACCTGAGCTGCTGTGGTATCTCTCAAACAATGTACAGGTCCTGAGCTGCTGTGGTATCTCTCAAACAATGTACAGGACCTGAGCTGCTGTGGTATCTCTCAAACAATGTACAGGTCCTGAGCTGCTGTGGTAAGAAAGTAAATGGTTGAATTGAGAATTTTTGCCCGACACAATGACTTTACTGTACAGATAAAAGTCAATGTTTTGTGAATTGCGCTTGATTGTATTTTCCTGTAGCTTGGAGAATGACGAAGGAGAGGGGACACATTGAAACTGCCGACTCTGGGCCTGGCTCTCACACAGTTAAACTGAGTGAATTTGGCATTGAATTCTAGGTAAATAGCAGTATTAGATGTTATCCAAGTGCCTGGGTCACCTGGCTACTAGGACCGGACGCGTCCCCCCCGTGCTAGGATCGGACGCATCCCCCCCGTGCTAGGACCAGACGCTTCCCCCCCCGTGCTAGGACCGGACACGTCCCCCTGTACTGGGACCGGACCCGGACGTGTCCCGTGCTAGGACCGGAATCCCCCCCAGTCCTAGGGCCGGATGGACCAGACTAATTGCGATATTCGATGCATGGTTTCTGCGTCTGTGTTGACAGAGTTTTGGATGAACTTCTGCTAGCTACTCACTGCAGTGGCTACAGTGATCAGTGGTTTTATATTAGGCCCTAACTTAGGGTCAGTGCTGCCCATGTCGAGAGGTGTGCTGGATTCAGTAACGCCTGGCCCTGCATCAAGTATGAAGTATAAAGAAAGCTGTATAAGTTGGCAGTAGTTACCGAAAAGTGAGGTGGACAAATGGTGTAGTGTCTCCTAACTCCATAGTGTGATACCAGTTCTTGAAACGAGCGTGAACAGGTGTGTGCTCAGATTAGAGGCACGGTAACGCTTCTATCCATACGACTTGTAGTTCTCAACAAGACTTCCTCATCCGTGTAACCAACCTTCTCCGTCTGCTCATGAACAACTGTTGTCTTTGGTTCAGACCTCTATCCAGATGGTTGTTCTGCCATTTTGAAGTTATCCATCCACAGTCAAGGTGTCACAATACTGTGCTGGCATGAAAGATGCATTAGATCAAAGGAAAGCTCTGAGATCGACTAGTCCTTGGCTGAGGCAGATATCTCTGTCTGTGCAGTTGTTTTGTCTTTCTGGGGTGATGTACAGGGCCCTCAGAAAGTATTCAGACCCCTTGGCTTTTTCCACATTTTGTTGTGTTACAGCCTTCTATAAATGGATTAAATATATTTTTTAAATCCTCAATCTACACACAATAACCCTATAATGACATCACAATACCCCATAATGACAAAGAGAAAACAGGTTTTGAGAAATATCTTAATTATTCAGACCCTTTGCTATGACACTTGAAATTGAGCTCCGTTGTATCCTGTTTCCATTGATCCTACAACTTGATTCTAGTCCACCTGTGGTAAATTAAATTGATTTGACATGATTTGGAAAGGCACACACCTGTCTATATAAGGTCCCACAGTTGACAGTGCATGTCAGAGCAAAAACCAAGCCGTGAGGTCGACGGAATTGTCCATAGAGGTCAGAGACATTATTGTGGGGCACAGATCTGGGGAAGGGTACTATTATCTTTCTGCAGCATTGAAGGTCCCCAAGAACACAGTGGCCTCAATCATTCTTCAACGGAAGAAGTTTGGAACCACCTAGACTCTTCCAAGAGCTGGCCGCCCGGCCAAACTGAGAAATCGGGGGAGAAGGGCCTTGGTCAAGGAGGTGACCAAGTACCCTATGGCGACACTGACAGAGCTCCAGAGTTCCTCTGTTGAGGTGGGATACCCTTCCAGAAGGACAACCATCTCTGCTGCACTCCACCAATCAGGTCTTTATGGTAGAGTGGTCGGACGGAAGCCACTCCTCTGTAAAAGGCACATGATAGCCCGCTTGGAATTTGCCAAAAGGTGCCTAAAGTACTCAGATCGTGAGAAACATAATTCTCTGGTATGATGAAACCAAGATTTAACTATTTGGCCTGAATGCCAAGTGTCACATCTGGAGGAAGCCTGGCATCATCCCTACGGTGAAGCATGGTGGTGGCAGCATTATGCTGTGGGGATTTTTTTCAGCAGCAGGGACCGGGAGACTAGTCAGGATTGAGGGAAAAATAAATGGCGCATAGTACAGAGAGATATTAATTTTAGAATAAGGCTGTAGCGTAGCAAAATGTGGATAAAGTCAAGAGGTCAGAATACTTTCTGAATGCACTGTAGATACTACCCATATTACCAATAAGTCTCTCTTTTCCCGTTGTCTGGTATTCTGGTTGACCCTTAATACTTTCCGAATGCACTGTAGATACTACCCATATTACCAATAATTCTCTCTTTTCCCGTTGTCTGGTATTCTGGTTGACCCTTAATACTTTCCGAATGCACTGTAGATACTACCCATAAGCCTCTGTTCCGGTTGTTGACCGTTCTATGAATTCCAGATTTCACCCTGTTTGGATTCTACATGAAAACATTGATGCCTCGTTTTGTAGTTGCAGTTCAGTTTTATGCCTGAAAAGAAAGCATTGTCCTTTCTTTGATGTTGAGAAGCCTTGTTTACTTACTGGTGATCGTGACCAGCAAGGAGGTGTTTTGACTGACATGCCTGTCATCTTTCAAAGTGTATTACCCCACGAACATCAACGATGGAGAGACTGTAGCTCTGGACAGCGGTGAGATGTTTCTCCATCTGTCTTATCGAATGGATGGGAGAGAGCCTGGGACCTGCCGCCTCGTTTCTTTTTGAATGAGAGAGTCACAGCCTCTTTAATATTGTGAACCCGCCTACAGCCTTTCACTACTCTTCCTCAGAGCCCTGAGACTAGCACCATGTAGCCCAGGTGCTGAAGGGGCTCTCCACTGACACGGTCCTCCTGTCTTGTTCCTCTGGACGGGGGCCATGGCCCTCTACCTGCAACAGTGCCCTTACCACCGGCGCCTTCTTCCGGAACCGTCTGATGTTCAGTCAGCCCCCCCCCCTGTAGACCTCCCAGAGTGCCTCTACGGTGCCTCTACTTTTAATCCAAAAGGATGTTTGCCAGCTTTCTCTTCCAGATCTTTACGGTGAAATGAGAAAGAAAAAAAGTCCCTGCCATGTGGAAAAATGTCGATCTGCCCTTGAGAAAAGCACTTAACCCTAATTGGCCCAGGGTCGCCGTCAATATTGGCTGATCCCTGGTCGTGACCCCGCTCTCCGAGGGCCGTGACCCCGCTCTCCGAGGGCCGTGACCCCGCTCTCCGAGGGCCGTGACCCCGCTCTCCGAGGGCCGTGACCCCGCTCTCCGAGGGCCGTGACCCCGCTCTCCGAGGGCCGTGACCCCGCTCTCCGAGGGTGTTGCAGGGGAGTGCGATATGCAACAAAAACACACTTGCATTTCACACCACACACTTTCATATATTTGAAACAGGAAAAATATAAGCACCCCTTATTTGACCTTTTACAGTCCAGTTGGGTATTCTGACTGTCAAGATAGTTGCTCTACATATGGACACTTGATTGGAGTGATGTGGAGACTAGTTGCTCTACATATGGACCCTTGATTGGAGTGATGTGGAGACTGCACTTTTGGAGGCCCTCCTGGCTACCATTGAAAATCCCTTCGCTCTCATGAATGATGTTTTGGTATTTTGACCAAATTTAAGATCTGAGATCTGCGAAGAATATCTAGGTCATCTTGGCTCACCTCATTTTAATTGGCCGAGTAAGCGGTAGTCTGTCCTTAAACCACAGAGTTTTAGGGGAGTATCTGGAGCTTCTGCTTCCCTCTTTTAAGCCTACGCATCCCCACAGGAGAGTACGAGACATCAGCCCCAGAACTCTGTAGCTGGACAGGAAATGACTTGGTAGACTTGGAAGAGGTTGATAGGAATATGACATCTCCATAGGTAATTGACTGGGCACACTTGAATTGTCAAAGCCTGATGGTTTTTTCTTTCTTCTCTCATCTTACTTTATTTTTCCATTTCCCTCCTCTCACTTTTTTTCCCATTACATATCTCAATTCACTACGGCTCTCTCCCTCTCTTGCTCTTCCACTCTGTTTCACGGGTAGTAAATTAATGGCGCAGTGTAGCATCAGTGTCTTCTGCTACATCTGGTGTGTGTGAGCTGAATTAAATATCCTTACGGAGTGGTAGGCTGCAACACGTAGCGAGGGAGGGGTTGAGACAGCGAGGCAAGCAGAGGGAGGAAGGGAATGACAACAGAAAGCTAGCGATCTTATCAGGCCTTCTCCGCAGACGTCTGGGTTGATATTCTTTAGCGACGTTATCAGAGAATTTTAGGCAGGCAAAACGCTCTCATGTTGTACTCTGACCTTGTCTTACCCAGGTGAATAATGATGCTGAAAACTGCTTCTGGTTGAAACTCGGCAAACTCAGACTCCACAAAAGGCTTCACCAATCACAACAACACTCTTTTGGGGGTTGGTGAAAGTCCATCCTGACCAAGTTGACTTGTTATTTGTGACATGAACACGTTGATTCATCTCAGTGAAACTGTCAGTTGGTTGGGGTGGAAACTGCAAAATGCGGGCCTTGGAAGCCATCGAAGTGCTGTTGGGATTTAGGTTACAAAAGTTGGACAGTTCGGGGAGAAGGCTGACAGCATGCATTCTGGGAAATGGATGACTGGATGACTCATTGCTTGACCTCATACATTCCTTGTTTTTGTGTGGTGCTGTCACTTCCATTGTGGTGTTATCTCGGGCTGCACTGTATGTCAAAGGATTGATTGGCTGCACAGGCCTGTTGGTGTGTGAACAGCATGTCGTCACACAACACAAGGCCTCAGGGCAGGACGTGTGTACTGTACGCCATTTCAAGACGCAAAGCCTGTCCTTGGTCGAGCTGCTCTATGGCTTGGTACTTTTGTGTGAATGACTGGCTGGATTTTGGCATGGTCCTTGCAGAATGCCCTGGGGGACGCCCAATGTCTATCTTTCTCCTTTGAGTGATGTCACATTGAAAGGGGGCGGGGCTACGTGCTATATTACTGTATCGCCACGTCTCACAGCTCAGATGGAGGGGTGGTTCCACCGTGTGTTTGTGTGTCTCCTCCCATGCAGGCTTTGAAGGCTGCTCCATGGTGCCCTCTATCTACCCGCTGGAGACATTGCACAACTCGCTGTCCCTCAAGCAGGTGGACAAGTTTCTCAATGCCGTGTGTGAGCATAGCAGCGATGCCCACGCCAAGACCATGAAAGGTAAGCATTCTAGTCAGAGACATGCATTTAGAGAGTTGGGCCATTGAAGTTTCTACATTATGATGCATTTACATGAAACTACAACATTCTATGGCAGCCATGTTGGCTCCCCCATTAACATTACATGGGGAATAGAATATCTAGAATGAGCATTATGATGCATTTACATGAAACTACAACATTCTATGGCAGCCATGTTGGCTCCCCCATTAACATTACATGGGGAATAGAATGTCTAGATTCTAGACTGAGCATTATGATGCATTTACATGAAACTACAACATTAATTCTAGGAACGACATACCTAGCCTCTACAATACAGACCTGATCCAAGATCTGTTTATGCTGTCGTACCAACTCCTATGGCCATTGGCCTGATAATGACCATAAGTGTTGGCAAGATTGGAGAAACAGATCTGGGACCAGGCAAACAAATGAATATATTTGGTGTCAGTCATCACTGTCTCTCTCAGTGGCATATAATACATCCACCTTTTATGATGTTTAGTAGCGAACATGATCGTTTCCCTCCAGCTCTCTCTGCCTTGTTCGACACGTCGTGATCGTTTCCCTCCAGCTCTCTCTGCCTTGTTCGACACGTCGTGATCGTTTCCCTCCAGCTCTCTCTGCCTTGTTCGACACGTCGTGATCGTTTCCCTCCAGATCTCTCTGCCTCGTTCGACACGTCGTGATCGTTTCCCTCCAGATCTCTCTGCCTCGTTCGACACGTCGTGATCGTTTCCCTCCAGCTCTCTCTGCCTCGTTCGACACGTCGTGATCGTTTCCCTCCAGATCTCTCTGCCTCGTTCGACACGTCGTGATCGTTTCCCTCCAGCTCTCTCTGCCTCGTTCGACACGTCGTGATCGTTTCCCTCCAGCTCTCTCTGCCTCGTTCGCCACGTCGTGATCGTTTCCCTCCAGCTCTCTCTGCCTCGTTCGCCACGTCGTGATCGTTTCCCTCCAGCTCTCTCTGCCTCGTTAGACACGTCGTGATCGTTTCCCTCCAGCTCTCTCTGCCTCGTTCGCCACGTCGTGATCGTTTCCCTCCAGCTCTCTCTGCCTCGTTCGCCACGTCGTGATCGTTTCCCTCCAGCTCTCTCTGCCTCGTTAGACACGTCGTGATCGTTTCCCTCCAGCTCTCTCTGCCTTGTTCGCCACGTCGAGTCAGGGGTACAGCCAGACACACATCTACCCCCACCCACCGAAAGCTCTGTCCTCCTCAGAAACTCCTGTCCGGTCCCCCGAATGCCCACTTTGGTGTGAGTATAGGTGTGAGTATAGGTGTGAGTATAGGTGTGAGTATAGGTGTGAGTATAGGTGTGAGTATAGGTGTGAGTATAGGTGTGAGTATAGGTGTGAGTATAGGTGTGAGTATAGGTGTGAGTATAGGTGTGAGTATAGGTGTGAGTATAGGTGTGAGTATAGGTGTGAGTATAGGTGTGAGTATAGGTGTGAGTATAGGTGTGAGTATAGGTGTGAGTATAGCGACGTCCACGTTCTTCAGTCTTCATACATATTTCTTTAAAACATATCTAGCTCTTTTAAATGTGAGAATATTAAACGCTAAACTAAATACTGAGCATTAACATCACCGTACTGTACTTGTACCACAGAGTAATATGCTGTGTTCTTTTGAGTACCAATTAGCTACAGTAGGCCAACCTGGCATCTCTGCTTCTCAAAGTGCTATAGTGAGTTACAGTAGATGCATATGCAAAACTTTACAATCAATGCAGGTTCAGGTGCATGTCAGTCCGACCACAACCCCGTGGGTAGGTTAGTTTGAGATTACACCCACTCAGTCCCTTCAGATGTGAAAACATCAAAGTGATGCTAAGGGCTAGGGAAAAGGGTTCGTTTTAGGACTCAACACTACAGTAGTAATGCACATCTCCATTGGTGTTCAGTGGGGCAACAGAGAATGTTTTAAAACAAAATGAATGTCTTATTAAACAGTCTGTTTGGAGCCTATTGTTGCCTATTGGTTACCAGGCCAACCAGCACCAGAGACGGAGGTTTCCCAGAGCAGGACGTTTAAAAAGCCTAAAACTGTCAGATTAACTAAATAAGAGCGCTGTGTTTTAGTCTTTCTTTGCCAAGAAGAGAGGCGCTATCAATTTAAGACTTCTGTAAAAGTAGGACTCGGGATAATAACCCCCCCCCCCTCCCCTTAGTTTTATCTAGCCATCTCTGCCTCGCCGCTGGGGTCCATTGTTGTCGGTGCCCCCCCCCACCCCCTCCAGCGGGGATTAATTTGGTCCTTCACCAGTCTTTTAGTTTCAACAGCTGCTGTGAGCTTCTTTATCTCTGTCTCTCTCTTTCTGTCTCTCTCCTTTATCTCTGTCTCGCTCTTTCTGTCTCTCTCCTTTGTCTCTGTCTCGCTCTTTCTGTCTCTCTCCTTTGTCTCTGTCTCTCTCTTTCTGTCTCTCTCCTTTGTCTCTGTCTCTCTCCTTTATCTCTGTCTCTCTCTTTCTGTCTCTCCTTTATCTCTGTCTCTCTCTTTCTGTCTCTCTCCTTTATCCCTGTCTCTCTCTTTCTGTCTCTCCTTTATCTCTGTCTCGCCCTTTCTGTCTCTCTCCTTTATCACTGTCTCACCCTTTCTGTCTCTCCTTTATCTCTGTCTCTCTCTCGGTCTCTCTCTTTCTGTCTCTCTCCTTTATCTCTGTCTCTCTCCTTTATCTCTGTCTCGCCCTTTCTGTCTCTCCTTTATCCCTGTCTCTCTCTTTGTCTCTCTCCTTTATCTCTCTCTCTCTTTCTGTCTCTCTCCTTTATCTCTGTCTCGCCCTTTCTGTCTCTCCTTTATCCCTGTCTCTCTCCTTTATCTCTGTCTCTCTCCTTTATCTCTGTCTCTCTCTTTCTGTCTCTCTCCTTTATCTCTGTCTCTCTCCTTTATCTCTGTCTCGCCCTTTCTGTCTCTCCTTTATCTCTGTCTCTCTCTTTCTGTCTCTCTCCTTTCTCTGTCTCGCCCTTTCTGTCTCTCCTTTATCCCTGTCTCTCTCTTTCTGTGTCTCTCCTTTATCCCTGTCTCTCTCTTTCTGTGTCTCTCCTTTATCTCTGTCTCTCTCTTTCTGTCTCTCTCCTTTATCCCTGTCTCTCTCTTTCTGTCTCTCTCCTTTATCTCTGTCTCGCCCTTTCTGTCTCTCTCCTTTATCTCTGTCTTTCTCTTTCTGTCTCTCTCCTTTATCTCTGTCTCTCTCTTTCTGTCTCTCTCCTTTATCTCTGTCTCGCCCTTTCTGTCTCTCCTTTATCCCTGTCTCTCTCTTTCTGTCTCTCTCCTTTATCTCTGTCCCTCTTTCTCTATCCTTTCTTTCTGTCTCTCCTTTCTCTTTCTGTCTCTCATTTCTCTCTCTTTCTGTCTCTCATTTCTCTCTCTTTCTGTCTCTCTTTTCTCTCTCTTTCTGTCTCTCTTTTCTCTCTCTTTCTCTCTCTCCTTTATCTCTCTTTCTCTCTCTCCTTTATCTCTCTCTCTCTTTCTGTCTCCTTTATCTTTCTCTCTTTCTGTCTCTCTTTCTGTCTCCTTTATCTTTCTCTCTTTCTGTCTCTCTTTCTGTCTCTCTTTCTGTCTCTCTTTCTGTCTCTCTCTTTCTGTCTCTCTCTTTCTGTCTCTCTCTTTCTGTCTCTCTCCTTTCTCTCTCGCTCTTTCTGTCTCTCTCCTTTCTCTGTCCCTCTCTTTCTGTCTCTCCTTTCTGTCTCTCTCTCTCTCCTTTCTGTCTCTCTCTCTCTCCTTTCTGTCTCTCTCTCTCTCCTTTCTGTCTCTCTCTCTCTCTTTCTCTCTCTCTCTCTCTCTCTCTTTCTCTCTCCTTTCTCTCTCTCCTTTCTGTCTCTCTTTCTGTCTCTCCTTTCTCTCTCTTTCTGTCTCTCTCCTTTATCTCTCTCTCTTTGTCTCTCCTCTCTGTCTCTCTCTCTCTCCTTTCTGTCTCTCTCTCTCTCCTTTCTGTCTCTTTCTCTCTCCTTTCTCTCTCTCCTTTCTCTCTCTTTCTGTCTCTCTCCTTTATCTCTCTCTCTTTCTGTCTCTCATTTCTCTCTCTTTCTGTCTCTCTCTTTCTGTCTCTCTCCTTTATCTCTGTCTCTCTCTTTCTGTCTCTCCTTTCTCTGTCCCTCTCTTTCTGTCTCTCCTTTCTGTCTCTCTCTCTCTCTTTCTGTCTCTCTCCTTTATCTCTGTCTCGCCCTTTCTGTCTCTCTCTCTCTTTCTGTCTCTCTCCTTTATCTCTGTCTCGCCCTTTCTGTCTCTCTCCTTTCTCTGTCCCTCTCTTTCTGTCTCTCCTTTCTGTCTCTCTCTCTCTCTTTCTGTCTCTCTCCTTTCTCTGTCCCTCTCTTTCTGTCTCTCCTTTCTGTCTCTCTCTCTCTCTTTCTGTCTCTCTCCTTTCTCTGTCTCTCTCCTTTCTGTCTCTCTCTCTTTCTGTCTCTCCTTTCTGTCTCTCTCTCTCTCTTTCTGTCTCTCTCCTTTCTCTGTCCCTATCTTTCTGTCTCTCCTTTCTGTCTCTCTCTCTCTCTTTCTGTCTCTCTCCTTTCTCTGTCTCTCTCCTTTCTGTCTCTCTCTCTCTCTTTCTGTCTCTCTCCTTTATCTCTGTCTCGCTCTTTCTGTCTCTCCTTTCTCTCTCTGTGTCTCCCTTCTGTCTCTCTCCTCTCTTTCTGTCTCTCTTATCTCTTTCTCTCTCCTTAATCTCTGTCTCTTTCTATCTCTCTCTTTCTGTCTCTCTCTTTCTGTCTCTCCTCTCTTTCTGTCTCTCTCTTTCTGTCTCTCTCTTTCTGTCTCTCCTTTCTCTCTCTTTCTGTCTCTCATTTATCTGTCTCTCTCCTTTATTTCTGTCTTTCTCTTTTCTCTGTCTCTCTCCTTTCTCTGTCCCTATCTTTCTGTCTCTCCTTTCTGTCTCTCTCTCTCTCTTTCTGTCTCTCTCCTTTATCTCTGTCTCGCCCTTTCTGTCTCTCTCTCTCTTTCTGTCTCTCTCCTTTATCTCTGTCTCGCCCTTTCTGTCTCTCTCCTTTCTCTGTCCCTCTCTTTCTGTCTCTCCTTTCTGTCTCTCTCTCTCTCTTTCTGTCTCTCTCCTTTCTCTGTCCCTCTCTTTCTGTCTCTCCTTTCTGTCTCTCTCTCTCTCTTTCTGTCTCTCTCCTTTCTCTGTCTCTCTCCTTTCTGTCTCTCTCTCTTTCTGTCTCTCCTTTCTGTCTCTCTCTCTCTCTTTCTGTCTCTCTCCTTTCTCTGTCCCTATCTTTCTGTCTCTCCTTTCTGTCTCTCTCTCTCTCTTTCTGTCTCTCTCCTTTCTCTGTCTCTCTCCTTTCTGTCTCTCTCTCTCTCTTTCTGTCTCTCTCCTTTATCTCTGTCTCGCTCTTTCTGTCTCTCCTTTCTCTCTCTGTGTCTCCCTTCTGTCTCTCTCCTCTCTTTCTGTCTCTCTTATCTCTTTCTCTCTCCTTAATCTCTGTCTCTTTCTATCTCTCTCTTTCTGTCTCTCTCTTTCTGTCTCTCCTCTCTTTCTGTCTCTCTCTTTCTGTCTCTCTCTTTCTGTCTCTCCTTTCTCTCTCTTTCTGTCTCTCATTTATCTGTCTCTCTCCTTTATTTCTGTCTTTCTCTTTTCTCTGTCTCGCTCCTTTCTCTTTCACTCTCGCCCCAAAATTGAACTTGCAGTAACCATAGCTTTATCTGTCTCTCTTCAGTCTTAATAACCCATGTAATGTTTATTAGGGTGTAGAGGAGGAGTAGAAAGCATGCTGGAGGTTAGAAGTGTCCCTCTGATGAATAGCAGCTTTGTTCTCATTTGAGTGTGGCGTGACATTTGTTTATTTTCTCACTAGACTCTGTAGACTGAATTCATTGCAGAAGGTAAACCGTTTTACGGGAAATTAAATATACGTCTGTGATTTGTATATATATGGAAACAAATTAGATTCAACACCAATAGAGTTTCGCCCGGCGGTAGAGTTTCGCCCGGCGGTAGAGTTTCGCCCGGCGGTAGAGTTTCGCCCGGCGGTAGAGTTTCGCCCGGCGGTAGAGTTTCGCCCGGCGGTAGAGTTTCGCCCGGCGGTAGAGTTTCGCCCGGCGGTAGAGTGACTGATATTACACTTCAAATTTGATATGTTGTTTAATAATGTTTGACGCGTTGTAAATAATCATTTGTTTTTAATTGACTTACATGTATAAATGAAGGTACAAAATAATTATCCCATCACAATTACTTGTTTATGTTCATGTTTGTGTGGGTCTCTTTTTCTTTGTGTGTGTGTGTGTGCAGACAGCAGTGGCCCCTCTAGCACAGTGTTCAGTGGAAGGTCCTCTTCCCCCACCTCAGTGAACCCAGACAAAAATTTCAGCTTCAGTGAGTAGACCACAGCCCCCTCACCGGATCCCACAGAGAAACTAGAGGACAACACAACACCTGGGTCCACTCCCTATTAATCCATCCACCCACCCATCTATTAATCCATCCACCCACCCAACTATTCATCTGTCCACCCACCCATCTATTCATCTGTCCACCCATCTGTCCGCCCATCTGTCCACCCACCCATCTATTAATCCATCCACCCACCCATCTATTCATCTGTCCACCCATCTGTCCACCCACCCATCTATTCATCTGTCCACCCATCTGTCCACCCACCCATCTATTCATCCATCCACCCACCCATCTATTCATCTGTCCACCCATCTGTCCTCCCACCCATCTATTCATCTGTCCACCCATCTGTCCTCCCACCCATCTATTCATCTGTCCACCCATCTGTCCACCCACCCATCTATTCATCTGTCCACCATCTGTCCACCCACCCATCTATTCATCTGTCCACCATCTGTCCACCCACCCATCTATTCATCTGTCCACCCACCCATCTATTCATCTGTCCACCCACCCATCTATTCATCTGTCCACCCATCTGTCCACCCACCCATCTATTCATCCATCCACCCACCCATCTATTCATCTGTCCACCCATCTGTCCACCCACCCATCTATTCATCTGTCCACCCATCTGTCCACCCACCCATCTATTTATCTGTCCACCCATCTGTCCACCCACCCATCTATTTATCTGTCCACCCATCTGTCCACCCACCTGTCCACCCATCTGTCCACCCACCCATCTGTTAATCCATCCACCCACCCATCTATTCATCTGTCCACCCATCTGTCCACCCACCCATCTATTCATCTGTCCACCCACCCACCCATCTATTCATCTGTCCACCCACCCACCCATCTATTCATCTGTCCACCCACCCACCCACCCACCCACCCACCCATCCATCCACACTATGACTTCTACCCGCCTGTGAGTGCTTTCAAACTAATCAGTCACATACAGTGCTGGACCCTAAGGACCGCCCAGTCTCATTTTGTGGACAAAAACAAACCAAAACCCACTAGCCCCTCCCCTCAGGCGGATGTGTGTCCAACCAACACTCTGCCCCAGTTGAGCAACAGCGAGGGGAGCCTATCCCCAGGCTCCTTTGCAGTGTATAGACGGACCTGAGGCTGGACGGATCCCTGCCGTCTGTCCCGGATTCAGACTGCTGTCCTGCCGTCTGTCCCACTGCTGTCCTGCCGTCTGTCCCACTGCTGTCCTGCCGTCTGTCCCACTGCTGTCCTGCCGTCTGTCCCACTGCTGTCCTGCCGTCTGTCCCACTGCTGTCCTGCCGTCTGTCCCACTGCTGTCCTGCCGTCTGTCCCACTGCTGTCCTGCCGTCTGTCCCACTGCTGTCCTGCCGTCTGTCCCACTGCTGTCCTGCCGTCTGTCCCACTGCTGTCCTGCCGTCTGTCCCAGATTCAGACTGTGGCTGCTGATTAGAGACGATGGGAGAAACAGGAGCTGATTATTTCCATGCTTCATCCAAATCCTATTCTATATGGAACAGCACACACAAAATGTGCCGGTGCACGAGTACCTCCTCTCTCAGAGGAGGCAGGTTCAGAATGTTCTGCCTTTTCAATCAGGGCTGACCATATTCTTTGGAACACAGAGCTAGTTGAGCCAGTTGATTAAATATGGACTATTTTCTCCAGTTTTGTTGGTGTTGTCCCTTTTATCTTTTTGTATACTGTTTGGGTTTCCGTAGTTTACATGATTTTGGGGGAAAGGGTAGAATACAATGGGGATACTATTTCCTGTCATTGTCTACACAGCATTTTCATACCACTTTGTCGCAAAATAACAACTCCTTCTATACACATACTGGTTATGTTTTAAGTGTAAAAGATATTTCATACACCTCCTTCAACCTACCAAACATATAAACAATACACACGTGCCTCAGCTCCCTTACAACGAGAATCAGTGTTACTGAATCTAATTATTTTACAGTGTTTCAAGGGTAAACCACTCCAGAGGAAGTAGCTGACTGTCTTTTAGACTGTCTTCATAACATATCGTTATGAATACAACTTCATACAAAACATATCGTTATGAATACAACTTCATACAAAACATGTCGTTATGAATACAACTTCATACAAAACATGTCGTTATGAATACAACTTCATACAAAACATATCGTTATGAATACAACTTCATACAAAACATGTCGTTATGAATACAACTTCATACAAAACATACAAAACATCATACAAAATCGTTATGAATACAACTTCATACAAAACATGTCGTTATGAATACAACTTCATACAAAACATGTCGTTATGAATACAACTTCATACAAAACATATCGTTATGAATACAACTTCATACAAAACATATCGTTATGAATACAACTTCATACAATTTAAAATAAAATAAAATTGTGTACAGTGCCATTACATTCTTGACATAATTCTCAGAATTATAAACCTGAAACGTTTCAATAGATTATGAAGAGAACATGCTTGTCATTGTCTTCTTTTTGTATCTAGTCTTGTATGCTTTCTCAAGGATGCTCTCGACTGCACTAATGCAGACCTACCGTAAGCACTGCTGAATCTGTACAACAAACTTTTCTTTTGACTTTACTTCACGTTGTTTTTTATCGTGATATTAAGGATTTATTTAACGATTGGTGTTTTTGTAGGTGAAATTTAGGGCTGTATTTGTGACTTTACTTCATGTGGCATGTAATGTCAGCCAAAGACATGTTGATGCTGTGTAGAATCCTCTCCTTAGACTTTCAAAATAGAATGCCAAGGTTGTTTTATTAAAAGTCATATCGGCTCTCTGAAGGTTGTGTTTCTCCATTAAGCTCAGGCATTACAAATCCATCATTTTAACTAGTCTGATGGGTGCACAAGTTTGTGTGTGTGTGGGTATAGCAAGGTTTACTATCATATTATAAAGCCCTCAAACTCAACTCTGGACCTCGAAGCCAGTTCCATTGCATTATTTCATTGTTCCCCCTCTAATCAGGGACTGACTTAGACCTGGGATACCAGGTGGGTGAAATTAATTATCAGGTAGAACAGAAACCCAGCAGGCTCCAGACCTCGTAGGGTCAGAGTTCAAGACCCCTGTTATAGAGGAAGATATGCTCACAGTGGCTTCACACATCAGATCACAAAATACAGCTGGCTTCCATTAGTACTTTATATGAATAGGAGTGAGTGGAACAGTTCCTGTCTGTTTAGGCAACGGAGAGAAAGACGGAGAGATATTTAACAGCCCTGTTTTTATACTATATTGTTCAACAGCTGATGAAACTAACACTGAAGAAGTGTGAAACAATGTGATCAGTGTTATTTCCTGATAATTGCTGGTTGAAAATACAAAATCGACACAGGACCTTCTGGTCAGCAGGTTTTCATGGGCGGAGTCTCGGTTTTCCATGGTGACATCACCATGCGGTTAATTGGTTAAAGGCCCAGTGCAGTCAAAAAAAAGTGATATACCTGTATTTATTTATATATACTGTATGTATGTGTGTGTGTTTAAATATATATATATATATTGAACAAAAATATAAATGCGACAATTTCAAAGATTTTATTGAGTTACAGTTCATATAATGAAATCATTCATTAGGCCCTAATCTATGGATTTCACATGATTGGTAATACAGATATGCATCTGTTGGTCACAGATACCTTAAAAAAAAGTAGGGAGGGGTGTGGATCAGAAAACCAGTCAATATCTGGTGTGACCACTGTTTGCCTCATGCAGCAAAACACAACTATTTTGCATAGAGTTGATTAGATGAGGCTGTGGGGCTGTGAATTATCATGCTGAAACATGTGATGGCGGCGGATGAACAGCAAGACCATGGGCCTCAGGATCTTGTCACAGTCTCTCTCTGCATTCAAATTGCCATCGATAAAATGCTATTGTTTTCATTGTCCGTAGTGTATGCCTGCCTGTACCTTAAACAGCTCTGGTGGACATTCCTGCAGTCAGCATGCCAATTGCACACTCCCTCAATTTGAGACATCTGTGGCATTGTTGTGTGACCAAACTGGCCTTTTATTGTCCCCAGCAAAAGGTGCACCTGTGTAATGATCATGCTGTTTAATCAGCTTCTTGATATGCCACACCTGTCAAGTGGATGAATTCTTTTGGCAAAGTAGAAATGCTCACTAACAAATCAAATCAAATCAAATTTTATTTGTCACACATACACATGGTTAGCAGATGTTAATGCGAGTGTAGCGAAATGCTTGTGCTTCTAGTTCCGACAATGCAGTGATAACCAACAAGTAATCTAACTAACAATTCCAAAACTACTGTCTTATACACAGTGTAAGGGGATAAGGAACATGTACATAAGGATATATGAATGAGTGATGGTACAGAGCAGCATACAGTAGATGGTATCGAGTACAGTATATACATATGAGATGAGTGTGTAGACAAAGTAAACAAAGTGGCATAGTTAAAGTGGCTAGTGATACATGTGTTACATAAGGATGCAGTCGATGTTGTAGAGTACAGTATATACATATGCATATGAGATGAATAATGTAGGGTAAGTAACATTATATAAGGTAGCATTGTTTAAAGTGGCTAGTGATATATTTACATCATTTCCTATCAATTCCCATTATTAAAATGGCTGGATGTAAACAAATTTGTCCACAACATTTTAGAAAAATAAGCTTTTTGTGCATATGGAACATGTCTGGGATCTGTTATTGAAGCTCACTAAACATGGGTCCAACACTTCACATGTTGCGTTTTTATATTTTTGTTCGGTATTTCCACACTGAGGTTGGAATAATATTGTAAAAACTATAATGCCCTTTTAGTGTAAGAGCTGTTGGGAGAGATAAAAACGTCTGGAATGTCATCCTCTTTTGGTGGGATTGAGTCTTGGCCTGCCTGGTGACATCACAAAGGCAGTACATGTTTTAATAGACCAATTAGAAAGAGTTCCAAACCCCTCTGGCCAATAACAGCTAGTTTTCAGTTTTCCAACTCACATCACCCCCATACAGTCCTAGCAAAATTCTTGCTTTGCTAAAATGCTAATTTGTTTTGCCAATTTTAGTGGAGCTCTATTATAGTAAGGTACTTAACTGTTACCCAGAAATGATTTGGTATTGCTATAAAAACATCTCCATTGATCCTTTACCAAGCCTTTATTGTACGATTCAGGAATGCCCACACAGAGATTTAATGCAACATTTACAGAATCAAGAGAAACACAGAAGCCACTGAAGTTGCTATGTTTATCATGATCACTAACGATCCTGAAGGCTATAAAGACAAACTCCTTCAATCTTTGAATTTATTAGTTCTCCTCGCATAGGGAAGAGTGGGAAGCCACTGAAGTTGCTATGTTTATTGTGATCACCAATGATCTTGAAGCTTATAAGTACCATGTAGGACACATCCCCTCCTCCAGCTCAAGTCACTGCAATGTACGCATATTCATAACCTCCAGCTCTAGAGTCACTGCAATGTACGCATATTCATAACCTCCAGCTCTAGAGTCACTGCAATGTACGCATATTCATAACCTCCAGCTCTAGAGTCACTGCAATGTACGCATATTCATAACCTCCAGCTCTAGAGTCACTGCAATGTACGCATATTCATAACCTCCAGCTCTAGAGTCACTGCAATGTACGCATATTCATAACCTCCAGCTCTAGAGTCACTGCAATGTACGCATATTCATAACCTCCAGCTCTAGTCACTGCAATGTACGCATATTCATAACCTCCAGCTCTAGAGTCACTGCAATGTACGCATATTCATAACCTCCAGCTCTAGAGTCACTGCAATGTACGCATATTCATAACCTCCAGCTCTAGAGTCACTGCAATGTACGCATATTCATAACCTCCAGCTCTAGATTCACTGCAATGAAAACATATTCATAACGTCCAGCTCTAGAGTCACTGCAATGTACGCATATTCATAACCTCCAGCTCGAGTCACTGCATTGGTAAACATATTCATAACCTCTAGTTCCCTCGAGTCACTGCATTGGTAAACATATATCATAACCTCTAGTTCCCTCGAGTCACTGCATTGGTAAACATATATCATAACCTCTAGTTCCCTCGAGTCCCCCCCTCCCTGTAACTGGACTGTAGACGTTGCCGATGTTAGTGGTGACATTTAGTGGAGACCAGATTTAATATTGATATTGTAGGGTCCCATCGCAACTACCTAAAAGTAGCCAAGAATGCTACCTATGGTCTGTTTGCGTTCTCTGCAGTCCATCAGGCTCTCATTGGCTGTTCTTCAGCCCAATAGAGATAGGGGACTCATCTTTATATCGGTGCCATTGGAGCGTCTGTGACATGAGCAGCGCCACTGGGGCTACAACCCATAGGAATTCCTACTATGACTACTTTAAAATGGCGGAATCATGGTGGATGACCTCAATGGTGCTGCTCAAAGCTAAAACAGCCTTTTGGCAACTAGAGGCCTGTCTCATTCTCTATGCTCTTGCCTTCTGTGTTCCTCAGCTTCACTCTCTGTTCCACCACCATGTGTCACAGCGTTCTCATGTCAGGTCGCGTGGTCTATGTTGAGTGATGTCACTCTGTCTGACCTCTCCACTCTCTCTCCCTGAGCCCGTTCTCCCAGGCGGACAGAGCAGCAACACCAGCAGAGATAAACCACCTCTCATTCTGAAGCAGACATGATCCATCCATGAGGCTCAGTCCCCTACTTTTTATATATTGAGTACCACAAGAATGAGTCACAATACCCATAAAACCTAGCGATTAAACAAGGAAATGGTTCCACTTGTTTTTCCACCCTTTTATTGTCCCACTGGGTATTTTAGAAACACTTAAAGTAAGGGCTATGTTTCGTGTAGGCTCACCCTGGGGCCACGGTTTGATAACTGTGTAAATCTCTTGACGACATCCATATTCATTCAGAAGGTGAATGGGCAAGACAAAATATTTGTCTTTGAATGGGGTATGGTAGTAGGTGCCAGGGGCACTGGCTTGTGTCAAGAACTGCAATGCTGCTGGATTTGGTTACACTCAACAGATCCCTGTGTGTATTAAGAACGGTCCACAACCCAAAGGACATCCAACCAACTTGACACAACTGTGGGAAACATTGGAGTCAACGTGGGCCAGCATCCCTGCGGAACGCTTGAGACACCTTGTAGAGTCCATGTCTGGACGAATTGAAGCTGTTCTGAGGGAAAAAAGGGGTGGAACTCCATATTAGGAAGATGTTCTTAATTCTTTTGTACACTGTATCTCTGTATGCATGAGACTGGTCCCATCTGGTTGACCAGTCCAGACAGGGAATGTTGTTCCTGGTCTCGGCTTAAGGTCTACAGGCTGGGTTGTGTTGTTGATCTATAAAGAAAGAGAGGGTGCTGCCTGACAGCTGAGTCACTGCTCTGGGATGGGACACCTTTCTGTGTCTCTCTCCTTCGCTTTCTCTCTCCTCTCACCCACCCTCTGTTCCCCGCTCCCTCCCTATCCGTGAACAGTAATGATGACTCATTCCTCGGCTCCGGCGCCCAATACGTTGCTATGGAAACCGCTTCATTTTAGCTACCCCCCTCACGTAATTGACTTCTCCTGAGAGACGGTGGGTGAATGCAGAGAGCTGTGTCACCCAATAGGGAGAGAGACGGTGAAAGCTGTGTTTCTTCACCGGATGCCAAACACTGATGTCATTCATACCAAACACTGATGTCATTCATACCTACCACTGGCAACCACACATACACACACACACACACATCACTCTCTCTCGCTTTCTCTCTCACACACACACATATCTCTCTCTGTCTTTCTCTCTCTCCATTCAATTCAAGGGGTTTTATTGGCATGGGAAACATATGTTAATGTTGCCAAAGCAAACGAAGTAGACAATATGCGTGAAATGAACAATAAAAATGAACAGTAAACATTACACTCACACAAGTTCCAAAAGAGCAAAGACATTACATTTACATTTACATTTAAGTCATTTAGCAGACGCTCTCATTACAAATGTCATATTATGTCTATATACAGTGTTGTAACGATGTGCAAATAGTTCAAGTACAAAATGGAAAATAAATCAACATAAATATGGGTTGTATTTATAATGGTGTTTGTTATTCACTGGTTGCCCTTTTTTTGAGGCAACAGGTCACAAATCTTGCTGCTGTGATGCACACTGTGGTATTTCACCCAGTAGATATGGGAGTTTATCAAAATTGGGTTTGTTTTCAAATTCTTTGTGGGTCTGTGTAATCTGAGGGAAATATGTCTCTAAAATGGTCATACGTTTGGCAGGAGGTTAGGAAGTGGAGCTCCCTCTCTCTCACACACACACACACACACACACACACACACACACACACACACACACACACACACACACACACACACACACACACACACACACACACACACACACACACACACACACACACACACACACACACACACACACCTCCCTCTCTCTCACACCTCCCTTTCTCTCTCTCACACTTCCCTTTCTCTCTCTCTCTCACACACCATCTATCTCTCACACACACACACCTCCCTCTCTCTCTCACACACACACACACACACACACACACACACACACACACACACACACACACACACACACACACACACACACACACACACACACACACACACCTCCCTCTCTCTCACACCTCCCTTTCTCTCTCTCACACTTCCCTTTCTCTCTCTCACACACCATCTATCTCTCACACACACACACCTCCCTCTCTCTTACACACACACAGCACAATCAGCTCATTGCTATTTCAATGATTTATGAGGAGCTCACAGCCAGAGGGGAATCGAACTGGTGCCATTGGTCTCCGGCTGTTCCCCACAAGGACCATGTAAATCCTTTACTGAACATTCCATTCTGCACTGAGATGTCCTAGCAATGCCTTTTTATCCTTGTAACCAGAACTTGATATACAAACAGCAAATACAGATTTTCTAGGTCCAGATTTTTGTACAGATTTTCTAGGTCGTAGTGTGTGTGTGAGACAGTGTGAGAGAGAATCAGATTTTGACTACGAGTGAAAGTTATATTATGTAAGGTAAGGCTATTCACCCAAATTAGATTTCAAATGGGTTGTGTTCAAATGCCCCCCCCCCCCCCCCCCCAAAAAAATACAAAATACAAATGGGGAGGGAATACCTGGACTTCAATAAGAAATGTCCCTTGCAAAACGATTTCCCGCTGTGTGCTCTAATGAGCACAAACCTAATCAAGGGGCCTCTCTCTCACCATTATGGTCCTCTGACTGGAACATCAGACATGCAGCCATCGGTATCCAATTACACTTTCTAAAGCGAAATGGGTCACCATGGCAACCCCTGTTCCGTTCCTAGGGAGACTACCTGCAAGGGGCTGTTTTGCTTGGCTTGAGGGTGGCAGAGAGGCTGTGTGTGGGTCTGGTCACCCAACTGCAGACCTCAGAGAGACAGAAAGAAGGCAGGGCTGCCAGCTGAACATGGACCAGCCTAGCTCTGCTCACTCTCCCTCCTGCCTTGCATCTGCAACGTGTGTGTGTGTGTTTTACCTCTCCTAGGGTACAGAGAGTCATTAAGAATCATTCACATCTGTAGATGACTGCTGCAAAATGTATTAGCAGAAATCGAGAGAAAGAACGAGTACAGTGTACAAAACATTAAGAACACCTTCCTAATATTGAGTTATTAGAGACAGTCTCAGAACAGCCTCAATTCGTCGGGGCATGGACTCTACAAGGTGTCGAAAGTGTTCCACAGGGATGCTGGCCCATGTTGACTCTACAAGGTGTCGAAAGCGTTCCACAGGGATGCTGGCCCATGTTGACTCCAGTGCTTCCCACAGTTGTGTCAAGTTGGCAGGATGTCCTTTGAGTGGTGGACAAACTGTTGAGAGTGGAAAAACCCAACAGTGTTGCAGTTCTAGACATAAACCAGTGCCCCTGGTACCTACTACCATAACCTGTTCAAAGGCACTTAAATCTTTTGTCTTGCCTATTCACCCTCTGAATGGCCCACACACACAATCCATGTCTCAAGGCTTAACAATCCTTCAGTAACCTGCCGTCTCCCCTTCATCTACAGTGATTGAAGTGGATTTAACAAGTGACATCAATAATGGATCATAGACTGACCAGGGGAATCCAGCTATGGCAAGAGCAGGTGTTCTTAATGTTTTGTGCACTGTGTATAAACATCCATTCATCATTGGTTGCAGTTACACTACCATTCAAAAGGTTGGGGTCACTTAGAAATGCCCTTGTTTTTGAAAGAAAAGCAAAAAACATTGTCCATTAAAATAACATCAAATTGATCAGAAATACAGTGTAGACGTTGTTAATGTTGTAAATGACTATTGTAGCTGGAAACAGATGATTTTTAATGGAATATCTATATAGGTGTACAAAAGCCCATTATCAGCAACCATCACTCCTGTTTTCCAGGGGCACGTTGTGTTAGCTAATCCAAGTTTATCATTTTAAAAGGCTAATTGATCATTAGAAAACCCTTTTGCAATTATGTTAGCACAACTGAAAACTGTTGTTCAGATTAAAGAAGCAATAAAACTGGCCTTCTTTAGACTAGTTGAGTATCTGGAGCATCAGCATTTGTTGGTTCGATCACAGGCTCAAAATGGCCAGAAACAAAGACTTTCTTCTGAAACTCTATTCTTGTTCTGTGAAATGAAGGCTATTCCATGCGAGAAATTGCCAAGAAACTGAAGATCTTGTACAACGATGTCTACTACTCCCTTCACAGAACAGCGCAAACTGTCTCTAGCCAGAATAGAAAGAGGAGTGGGAGGCCCCGGTGCACAACTGAGCAAGAAGACAAGTACATTAGAATGTCTAGTTTGAGAAACAGACGCCTCACAAGTCCTCAACTGGCAGCTTCATTAAATAGTACCCGCAAAACACCGGTCTCGATGTCAACAGTGAAGAGGCGATGTACAGACTAATCTAAGTTTGAGGTGTTCGGATCACAAATAAGAACATTCGTGAGACGCAGAAAAAATGAAAAGATGCTGGAGGTCTGCTTGACGCCATCTGTCAAGCATGGTGGAGGCAATGTGATGGTCTGGGGGTGCTTTGGTGGTGGTCAAGTGGGAGATTTGTACAGGGTAAAAGGGATCTTGAAGAAGGAAGGTTATCACTCCATTTTGCAAATCCAACTTGTGGGAGGAGCTTCAGGAAGCATGGGGTGAAATCTCTTCAGATTACCTCAACAAATTGACAACTAGAAAGTCTGCAAGGTCTGCAAGGCTATAATTGCTGCAAATGGAGGATTATTTACAAAAGCTAAGTTTGAAGGTCACAATTATTATTTAAATTAAAACTCATTATTTATAACCTTGTCAACATCTTGACTATATTTCTTATTCATTTTGCAACTCATTTGATGTATGTTTTCATGGAAAACAAGGACATTTCTAAGTGACCCCAAACTTTTTAACAGTTATGTACATGGTAGCTAATAAGAGTGTGTGTGTGTGTGTGTGTGTGTGTGTGTGTGTGTGTGTGTGTGTGTGTGTGTGTGTGTGTGTGTGTGTGTGTGTGTGTGTGTGTGTGTGTGTGTGTGTGTGTGTGTGTGTGTGTGTGTGTGTGTTAGGATCAATAAATCATCAATCAATAGCATGATCTGGCATGATACCAGTAAGGAGAGAGACGTAATAATATTGTCCAAGACCAGAGCCTTCACTCATTTTGCAGTATAAAGTCAGCCAGGTGAAATATATTGAGATTTCGTTAAAACCAGCTCATTTGCTTCGTCAGGGCTCTGTAAATATCAAAATAAAATGTAAACATACCTTTGATAGGTACAGTGCCTTCAGAAAGTATTCACACCCTTGACTTTTTCTGCATTTTGTTGTGGTACAAGGTGGGATTAAAATTGATTTAATTGTTATATTTTGTCAACGATCTACACAAAATAAAATAAATAGAAAAGTTTTCAACCCCCTGAGTCAATACATTCTAGAATCACCTTGCTGTGAGTCTTTCTGGGTAAGTATTCAACCCCCTGAGTCAATACGCTCTAGAATCACCTTGCTGTGAGTCTTTCTGGGTAAGTATTCAACCCCCTGAGTCAATACTCTCTAGAATCACCTTGCTGTGAGTCTTTCTGGGTAAGTATTCAACCCCCTGAGTCAATACGCTCTAGAATCACCTTGCTGTGAGTCTTTCTGGGTAAGTATTCAACCCCCTGAGTCAATACGCTCTAGAATCACCTTGCTGTGAGTCTTTCTGGGTAAGTATTCAACCCCCTGAGTCAAACACTGTTGTTGCACACGAGTCTATGCAACTTATGTTACTTGTTAAAGAAAATTCCTGAACTTATTTCGGCTTGCCATAACAACGGGGTTGAATACTTACTTATCCACATTTCTGAAGGCACTGTACAGTGTGAGTGTGGTGCAGTCTGCACTGGTAAAGCTTACTCTCATATTTCCCATATGTAACTTTAACTTTTCAAACCTCCTGTAGGCAACAGGGGTAACAGTAATATTTACCTGTCAAATGATATGGTGACCAAGTCTGTAACATGCTCTCTGACATCTCTCCTTACATCTTCTGTTGCCTCCTAACCTGACATACTGTATGCATTCGTAAATCATGCACTGATGTAAAGGGAACATTTGCAGAACGGAAAGTAAGATATCATCCCTGCATTGAAAATCTATGTAATTTTCTCCTACTTTACAGTTTCCTGGTTTGAATTATGCAGTATGTTAAGTCAGGATTCAGCCCTTAGACAATGTAAAAAGATTGACAGACATTGACTTGGCTCTTGCTGATTGATTAAATATTCATTATTAGCATATATTTGACTATGAACCTATATTATAGTCTCCCAAGATTGACAATAGCAATTTATAGACCAAAGCATATCGTGCTACTTTAAACTTAGCCATTAATAATCCTCGCAAAAATGTACTATTTGTCTTAACAGCATTGAATAATAGGCATTAATCAAGGTTTGCAAATACCTGGCTAACAAGAATGTCCAAATAGGGAGGCGCTAGAGAGCGTGCTATGGAGTAGACGTGCTTTGGAAGAGCTCTGCTCTATTTTGAAACAAATTAGTATTTATCTTAACCTCTCACGACCTATAACTTCAAACAAATATGACAAGATCATTTGAATGAGACAGACAACGAACCAATTTCAACGTCGCTGACCCACGAGGAGTTAGCTGAAGAGTCTAGCTTCCAAGAGTTCCCCACAGAGCATACGCAAAGTGACATACTGGCTGCCATAAACTCACCAAGCAAGAAGGTGGACACAAGGTTGGCTGATATCTCAAAGAGTATTGGGACTTTGGACGAAACTGTGAAAGCAACTAAGAGAAGGGTGCATGAGGTTGAGCAGACGACGGTCGATCACGAGGCCAGGCTACAGGACATAGAGAAACAGTGCGCAACGTTAAAAAATGACAACAAACCCTGAAAGCCCGACTGGAAATGCTTGAGTCGCATTCAAGATGCCAGAACATCCGAATATGTGGCATCCAGGAGGACACTGAGAAAGGGAAACCCACTGAATTTGTCTCGGAGCTGAGACCGGCCCTGCTGGGGAGTGAACACTTCAAAACGGCCATCCTGACCGACCGCGCACACAGATCTCAGGCAACGAAGCCGGCCAAGGCCGGGCCACCAAGGGCGGGCCACCAAGGGCGGGCCACCAAGGGCGGGCCACCAAGGCCATTCATTGTACGGCTGCACTATCCCCAGCCCAGGGATCTCATCCTCAAGCTGGCTAGTCAAAAGTTCCCCCTTAACTTCAACGGAGCCAGGGTGTCTTTCTACCCAGATCTTACCTTGGAGGTGAGGAACCAACGGAAAGAGTATGATGAGGTACGCAACAAATGCAGGGCGGCCAACATCTGATATGGATTCCTCTTCCCAGCCCGGTTTAAGGTGACAGTCGAAGGATCAACACGTACGTTTGACAACCCAAAAGAGACCGATCTGTTCTTGACAAGCAAAGCTCCCTGGCTGAGGATACAGAACGGCTGTGTCAGCCGGCTAAATGACCAAACACAGGCCAGGAATGTGTTTGAATTTCTTTTTGATCAGAAGATCAGAAATTGGGACTTATATGACAGGTGAGATGTTGTGGCTAATATAGCATTGTTTAGCATATCATGTATTAGCGCCACTCACCCCCTAACGTGAGAGTTAAGTGTTATTTAATATTAGTTTATATGCGGAGCATCTATAGACGATGAGTTAGTTCTAGCTGTATGTCTAGACACCCTAAGGTTTGTGTGTTAGCCAAGGAGTGCTTAGTTTGGGGAAGTCACTCAGTAAAGGGACGGGAGGGGGGATGGGGTCTGTGTTTTATGTTCACGTTTATTAATACAGGTGGGATGACAAGCTGCCGCACGGCAGGACGTTTTTCATCTGGGTTTTGTATGACAGCAACAATTTGCTCTAAAATAAGAGATGCCACATAGTGACAGAGCACAGAGTAGACAAGGTGGAATAAAGATAGTCAGCTGGAACTGTAATGGCTTAGGGCATGTGGTGAAACGGGCTAAGGTTTTTTCTCATCTAAAATCACTGGGTGCTGACATAGTGCTTCTTCAAGAAACTCATATTAAACGCTCCGTTCAGGCCAAGCTACAAGTCGGCTGGATCGGTCAGATATACCAGTCTAACTTTGATGCAAAAGCGAGAGGGGTAGCAATCCTGATAAGGAAAAACATTCCTTTCGGTTACTCATCCTCGATTTCAGATCCTAATGGTCGGGATATTATTGTGGCTGGTATACTGAATTCGAAACCAGTAACCTTGGTCAATTTATATGGACCCAACTTCGATGATCTATTATTTTTTCAAAGGGTATTTAAGAACATACCAAATATCTGGGATACAAGTGTTATTGTGGGAGGTGACTTTAACTGTACGTTAGATCCTCTTTTAGATAAACAGCTATCAAGGTCACTTCAACAATCAAATGCCAGTGTCTGTCTAAATACATTGATGACAAACCTTAACATTGTCGATATTTGGAGACTGACGCACCCAACAGACAGGGATTATTCTTTCTTTTCATCAGTTCATAAATCATATTTTGTTGGACTCCAAACTCATTTCAGCAGCCGCGTCGGTTACCTATCCCCCTATTCTAATTACGGACCACTCTCCTCTGTCCATGGTGCTGAAACTCGACAACATGTCGACAGGTCGGCGACCGTGGTGCTTAGACGCAAACCTGTTGAAAGATGTATTTGAAGGATCAGATTGCCCTTTTCCTCGGAACTAACGACACGGGGGATGTTGACGACTCCACCCTTTGGGAATCTCTAAAGGCTGTGATTAGAGGTTACATTATTTCTTATACATCAGAGAGGAAGAAACGCGCCAATACTAGGCTGAGAGAAATTGAGAGTTAGGGGAACAGGAGAACGTTTTTAGGACAAATTCCTCCTATACAGTCCTTGAGAAGATCACAAAGTTAAAATATGAATACAATACCATCCTTTCGAAACGGGTGGGCTCTTTATTTGCTAGAACGCAACAAAGTTATTTTGAACTGGGTGACAAACCACATAAACGATTAACAAGACATCTAAGGCATGTACAGGCATCTAGAGCTATTCACAAAATAAAAGACAAGGGTAAAATAGTAACAGATCCGCAGGATACTAATAAATGCTTTGCACAGTTTTATTCAGAGCTACAGTATATCAATCAAAATGTGATGCTACTGATCCACAAACTATGGCACGCTTTCTCGCTGAATGTGAACTTCCTAAACTAGACAGGGGGGCAGCTTCTGCACTCGATGCAGGGATAACTTTAGAGGAAATTAACACAGCGATAGCACAATTCCCAAACAGCAAGGCCCCTGAGCCCGATGGATATGTAATAGAATTATATAACAAGTACTGCGCCAGTCTAGCTCCACTTATGATGTGAATGTTTAAATAATCCAAAGAAAATGCCAAACTCCCTCAAACATGAGGCTACAATAGCACTGATCTTGAAAAAAGATAGAGATGTTGTCTTATCGCCCCGTGTCGTTACTCCCCATAGAAAACAAGGTGTTGACAAAGATATTGACAAACCGATTGAAAAATATATATTTCCGACATCATACACCCTGACCAGACAGGTTTTATCCCGGGCCGACATATATACTACAATTTGAGACGCCTTTTCAACGTAATGTATCGCGATCATAAGGTTGAGGCAGTGGTAATAGCTCTTGATGCAGAGAAGGTTGAGGCAGTGGTAATAGCTCATGATGCAGAGAAGGTTGAGGCAGTGGTAATAGCTCTTGATGCAGAGAAGGTTGAGGCAGTGGTAATAGCTCTTGATGCAGAGAAGGTTGAGGCAGTGGTAATAGCTCTTGATGCAGAGAAGGTTGAGGCAGTGGTAATAGCTCTTGATGCAGAGAAGGTTGAGGCAGTGGTAATAGCTCATGATGCAGAGAAGGTTGAGGCAGTGGTAATAGCTCTTGATGCAGAGAAGGCGTCTGGTCAGATTGAGTGGAAGTATATGATGTCGGTTCTGGAGCACTTCGGGTTTGGATAGGAATGTATTAATTGGATCAGAATTATTTATGCACACCCAATGGCGTCCGTGGTAACCAATCAGGAAATTTCGCAGTCATTCCGCTTGTTCAAGGGGTGCCGACAGGGGTGCCCTATTTCGCCTGATCTCTTCTCTATAGCCACGGAACCCCTTGCTACTCGCATTCGGGCATGTGCCGATATAGCTTCTGTTAAAATAAAGGACACCCAGCACAAAATTTCCCTATTTGCAGACAATGTTCTTTTGTTTTTGTCCAAGCCTAAAACTTCTATTCCACCCTTACTTTTAACTTGATAAACACATTCGGCTCCTTCTCTGGCAACAAGATAAACTGACAAAAAAGTGAGTTGATGCCAATATAATCTACCCCGTTTAGAACAGCCTTGGCATTGTAGTGACAAGAGCTATTGAAAGCGAACTGGGACATGAGAAATATATCAGCTTAAATAAAATATAGATTTTTGGAAAACTCTGACTATTTCCTTGGTTGGTCATATAAACACTATTAAATGGTTGTCCTACCCATTTACATTTACATTTAAGTCATTTAGCAGACGCTCTTCTTTACCTCTTCAAATATCTACCCAATTTAATACCACAAAGCTATTTTAAGAAACTGGATTCAATAGTAACTCCATTTTTATGGGATAACAAGGCAGCCAGAATTTCAAAGAAGCATTTTTGCAAGTACAAGATAGAGGGGGGCTTTGGCCTTCCTCACTTTAAACTGTATTATTGGACTGCTAATCTGAACATTGTGTCTTTCTGGAGGGAAAGTTCACCTGCGATGAGACAGAAGGATATGCCTGCATGGCTTTTGATTGAGCAGGCCTCCTGTCAACGTTCCTCACTCCCTGCACTTGTTAATAGCCCATCATATGTGAAGAAAGAAACTTATGACTCTAATCCAGTCATTTGTCATACGCTTAAGATCTGGAAACAGATTAGGTATTTTCTTAACATACCCACTGTTTACATTGACAGGCCGATTTGCCTGAATCATGCTTTCCACACTTCATTAGATGATGTGGTGTTTTCACAGAGGAGGGAGAAGGGGCTCACAACAATTGGTAATCTATACATAGATGGTCAGTTAGCTTCATTTCAACAATTACAGGGAAAGTTCAACATGCCAACAACACATTTTTTCAGATACCTCCAAATCAGGAATTTCGTAAGGACACATATCCCAGAGTGTGGCATGAAGCCAAATAGTCCTACATTAGATAGCCTGACCCTTGTCAAACCCCATTCAAAAGGGTCGGTCTCTAGACTGTATGATGTGCTATCACCACTGTGTGAGAGGTGCAAGCAGGATGAGGGGACGTTGACCCACTTAATAATAATAATAATAATAATAATAATAATAATAATAATAATAATAATAATAATTCTGGACATGTCCACTTATTCTGGACATGTCCTAAGTTACATGTTTACTGGGCTCTCATTTTTGATGACTTATCTAAAGCCTTTGATAGAGTTCTAGCCCCAGACCCATTGATCTCTCCGTTTGGTACAGTTGATGGGAATATCCAGGAAGGGAAGGCTGTCTCTCTTTCTACTCTATTAGCTAAAAGGCTCATATTACAATTCTGGAAATTGGAGACTGTACCTGCCTTTGAAATGTGGTTACGGGATTTAGGGAATGTAATACATATGGAAAAGATACGATACAATACCTCCAATAGAAGTCCAATGTTTTACAAAATATGGCAGCCGATACTGGATAAATGGTCGAGTCCCGCTTCATAACTGGGTTGATGATCTGCTGCTACTCTGTGCTGTAATGCTGCTACTCTGGGCTGTAATGCTGCTACTCTGGGCTGTAATGTTGCTACTCTGTGCTGTAATGCTGCTACTCTGGGCTGTAATGCTGCTACTCTGTGCTGTAATGCTGCTACTCTGTGCTGTAATGCTGCTACTCTGGGCTGTAATGCTGCTACTCTGGGCTGTAATGCTGCTACTCTGGGCTGTAATGCTGCTACTCTGGGCTGTAATGTTGCTACTCTGTGCTGTAATGCTGCTACTCTGGGCTGTAATGCTGCTACTCTGTGCTGTAATGCTGCTACTCTGTGCTGTAATGCTGCTACTCTGGGCTGTAATGCTGCTACTCTGGGCTGTAATGCTGCTACTCTGGGCTGTAATGCTGCTACTCTGTGCTGTAATGCTGCTACTCTGGGCTGTAATGCTGCTACTCTGGGCTGTAATGCTGCTACTCTGGGCTGTAATGCTGCTACTCTGGGCTGTAATGCTGCTACTCTGGGCTGTAATGCTGCTACTCTGTGCTGTAATGCTGCTACTCTGGGCTGTAATGCTGCTACTCTGGGCTGTAATGCTGCTACTCTGGGCTGTAATGCTGCTACTCTGGGCTGTAATGCTGCTACTCTGGGCTGTAAATTCTGCTACTCTGGGCTGTAAATGCTGCTACTCTGGGCTGTAATGCTGCTACTCTGGGCTGTAATGCTGCTACTCTGGGCTGTAATGCTGCTACTCTGGGCTGTAATGACTATATGCTGTCTTCTTATACATGTACCACCTAATAGGATTTAGTTTTATTCTGTGTATGTGTGAGTTAAGTTTTGTTTTGTCCTCTAAATTGGCCATCCCATTCAACAGTACAATGAATGTCATTGTTAGTATTGCTGTCTTTTTTTCTTTCTTTTTTAATATTGGGAAATAATAAACATGTTATTATTAAAAATTAAATAAAAAGTCCACATAAGGTAATAGAGAACCAATAGCGTAATTTTTGTTTGAGCAGGTACATTTTTTTGTTGTTATGGAAAACAAATTGATTTCAGATTCATTCCTATAAAAAGCATTGAGCTTAGCACATAAACAGGAAGATATCAAAAACAAAGACAGTCACACAATCCACATGTATAAACTCCCAGTCATTTATTGGGTGAAGTCCTGACAGAAGCCTGAAACGTTGTTGGGAGAAAATATCATGTTATACATGTCCTCTTGTATTTCATAGAACAAGCAGGTGTTCTTAATGTTTTGTACACTCAGTGTATAAACATCCATTCATCATTGGTTCCAGAAGTTTGAATTAAGATTTAATTTGTAATCTCAGTCTTTCGTGACTTTAATCAATAAATGTTTATTGTAAGTCCACTTGATGTCATAAGGTGAATGCACCAATTTGTAAGTCGCTCTGGATAAGAGCGTCTGCTAAATGACTTAAATGTAAATGTAAATGTAAGTGAGACTAGAGAGGATGAATGTGGCGTCAACAACCACCTAGTCTGCCCATTTGTTTTGTGTTTCTGTAAACAGCTCAGTGTTGACTTGTGTGTGATCAGTGTTAGCTTTCTGTGTGGTCAGTGTTAGCTTTCTGTGTGGTCAGTGTTAGCTTTCTGTGTGATCAGTGTTAGCTTTCTGTGTGGTCAGTGTTAGCTTTCTGTGTGGTCAGTGTTAGCTTTCTGTGTGGTCAGTGTTAGCTTTCTGTGTGGTCAGTGTTAGCTTTCTGTGTGATCAGTGTTAGCTTTCTGTGTGGTCAGTGTTAGCTTTCTGTGTGGTCAGTGTTAGCTTTCTGTGTGGTCAGTGTTAGCTTTCTGTGTGATCAGTGTTAGCTTTCTGTGTGATCAGTGTTAGCTTTCTGTGTGGTCAGTGTTAGCTTTCTGTGTGGTCAGTGTTAGTTTTCTGTGTGGTCAGTGTTACCTTTCTGTGTGGTCAGTGTTACCTTTCTGTGTGGTCAGTGTTAGCTTTCTGTGTGGTCAGTGTTAGCTTTCTGTGTGATCAGTGTTAGCTTTCTGTGTGATCAGTGTTAGCTTTCTGTGTGGTCAGTGTTAGTTTTCTGTGTGGTCAGTGTTACCTTTCTGTGTGGTCAGTGTTAGCTTTCTGTGTGGTCAGTGTTAGCTTTCTGTGTGATCAGTGTTAGCTTTCTGTGTGGTCAGTGTTAGCTTTCTGTGTGATCAGTGTTAGCTTTCTGTGTGGTCAGTGTTAGCTTTCTGTGTGGTCAGTGTTAGCTTTCTGTGTGATCAGTGTTAGCTTTCTGTGTGGTCAGTGTTAGCTTTCTGTGTGGTCAGTGTTAGCTTTCTGTGTGGTCAGTGTTAGCTTTCTGTGTGATCAGTGTTAGCTTTCTGTGTGATCAGTGTTAGCTTTCTGTGTGGTCAGTGTTAGCTTTCTGTGTGATCAGTGTTAGCTTTCTGTGTGGTCAGTGTTAGCTTTCTGTGTGGTCAGTGTTAGCTTTCTGTGTGGTCAGTGTTAGCTTTCTGTGTGATCAGTGTTAGCTTTCTGTGTGATCAGTGTTAGCTTTCTGTGTGATCAGTGTTAGTTTTCTGTGTGGTCAGTGTTACCTTTCTGTGTGGTCAGTGTTAGCTTTCTGTGTGGTCAGTGTTAGCTTTCTGTGTGGTCAGTGTTAGCTTTCTGTGTGGTCAGTGTTAGCTTTCTGTGTGATCAGTGTTAGCTTTCTGTGTGATCAGTGTTAGCTTTCTGTGTGATCAGTGTTAGCTTTCGGTGTGGTCAGTGTTAGCTTTCTGTGTGGTCAATGTTAGCTTTCTGTGTGGTCAGTGTTAGCTTTCTGTGTGGTCAGTGTTAGCTTTCTGTGTGGTCAGTGTTAGCTTTCTGTGTGGTCAGTGTTTGCTTTCTGTGTGGTCAGTGTTTGCTTTCTGGGTGGTCAGTGTTTGCTTTCTGGGTGGTCAGTGTTTGCTTTCTGGGTGGTCAGTGTTTGCTTTCTGGGTGGTCAGTGTTTGCTTTCTGGGTGGCCAGCACCGATCAGACGTGTGTCCTCTCCGACCAGAGTTGGTGCAGGGAAGGCCTCCTCCTCCGGTACCCCTCGGCGTAGCCCCTCCCAACTCCATTGGGATGTGAGCGGAGGGGCTGGGTGGTGGAACGCACAGAACCCTCTCTGAACGCCCGCGGGCAGCCAGCAGATTATCCAGTCGAATGGACATGTCGATCAGCTGATCCAGTGACAGAGTGGTGTCCCGACACGCTAACTCCCGGCGGACGTCCTCTCGGAGACTACACCTGTAGTGGTCCATAAGGGCCCTGTCGTTCCACCCAGATCCGGCTGCCAAGGTCCGGAACTCCAGCGCGTAATCCTGGGCGCTCCTCCTCTCCTGCCTGAGATGAAATAGTCGTTCTCCCACCGCTCGGCCGTCTAGAGGGCGATCAAACACGGCACGGAAGCGGCAGGAAAACTCTGTGTAGTGCTCCCACGCTGAGTCTGGGCCATTCCAGACTGCGTTCGCCCACTCCAGAGCACGACCCGTGAGGCAGGAGATGAGGACACTCACCCTCTCTGCTCCTGAGGGAGTGGGTCTGATGGTGGCCAGGTATAGCTCCAGCTGAAGCAGAAACCCCTGGCAACCCGCCGCCGCTCCATCATAAGCCCTCGGTAGCGTCAGACGGAGGGTGCTGGAGTCGGGAGATGGGGAGTCCGGAGCCGGGGGTGCCGAAGGTGGAGAGAGGAGACCACTCCTCTCCCATCGGTCCATTCTCTCCATCACTTGATCCATCGCGGATCCGATCCGATGGAGGACGGTGGTGTGGTGGAGAACCCGTTCCTCCATCGATGGGAGAGGGTTGGCTGCTGCTCCTGCTGACTCCATCAGTCTGATAGGTGCAGGATTCTGTAATGCTCCGGGTGTCGTGGGTGTGGAGTCAAATGCAGGAGACAGAGTTCAATGCTGTGCGTCTTTTAATAGCACCAACGCACCACAGGGTGCTCACAAAAGTTACGGTCCCAACCACAGGGAATCAAAAAGTACAATGGAAAAAAAATCACGACTAGGCACTAACACGTACCTCTACAACAGAGCCGAAGGTTACATAGAAATAATCCCGCACAACAACCAGGCGGGCCGGCTGTCTAATAAAGACAAACTAATTAAACATGAACAGGTGCTACCACTAAACATACAAGGAGGGGGAGGAAAAACAATCAGTGGCAGCTAATAGGCCGGTGACGACGACCGCCGAGCTCCACCCGCCCGGGAAGGGGAAACACCCTCGGTCGGACTCGTGACAATATTACCCTACCAATACTCTCTATACTATACTATCCTATACTACCCTACCAATACTCTCTATACTATCCAATACTACCCGGCCAATACTCAATATTACCCTACCAATTCTCTATACTATTCTAATCTAAACTCAGCAAAAAAAGAAATGTTCTCTCACTGTCAACTGCGTTTATTGCCAGTAAGCTTAACATGTGTAAATATTTGTATTAAAAGAAAAACTTGTAGGTTTCTTGGTGGAAGAGTGGGGTAACATCTCACAGCAAGAACTGACAAATCTGGTGCCTTCCATGAGGAGGAGATGCAACTGCAGTACCTAATGCAGCTGGTGGCCACACCATGTACTGATTGTTACTTTTGATTTTAACTTCCCCCCCCGCCCCTTTGTTAAGGGACACATTATTCAATTTCTGTTAGTCACATGTCTGTGGAACTTGTACAGTTTATGTCTCAGTTGTTGAATATTGTTATATTAATTTCACCTTTATTTAACCAGGTAGTCCAGTTGAGAACAAGTTCTCATTTATAACTGTGACCTGGCCAAGATAAGGCAAAGCAGTGCGACACATACAACAACACAGAGTTACACATGGAATAAACACATGTACAGTCAATAACACAATAGAAAAGTATATACAGTGCCTTGCGAAAGTATTCGGCCCCCTTGAACTTTGCGACCTTTTGCCACATTTCAGGCTTCAAACATAAAGATATAAAACTGTATTTTTTTGTGAAGAATCAACAACAAGTGGGACACAATTACGAAGTGGAACAACATTTATTGGATATTTCAAACTTTTTAACAAATCAAAACCAAAAAATTGGGCGTGCAAAATTATTCAGCCCCCTTAAGTTAATACTTTGTAGCGCCACCTTTTGCTGCGATTACAGCTGTAAGTCGCTTGGGGTATGTCTCTATCAGTTTTGCACATCGAGAGACTTAATTTTTTTCCCATTCCTCCTTGCAAAACAGCTCGAGCTCAGTGAGGTTGGATGGAGAGCATTTGTGAACAGCAGTTTTCAGTTCTTTCCACAGATTCTCGATTGGATTCAGGTCTGGACTTTGACTTGGCAATTCTAACACCTGGATATGTTTATTTTTGAACCATTCCATTGTAGATTTTGCTTTATGTTTTGGATCATTGTCTTGTTGGAAGACAAATCTCCGTCCCAGTCTCAGGTCTTTTGCAGACTGCATCAGGTTTTCTTCCAGAATGGTCCTGTATTTGGCTCCATCCATCTGCCCATTATTTTTAACCATCTTCCCTGTCCCTGCTGAAGAAAAGCAGGCCCAAACCATGATGCTGCCACAACCATGTTTGACAGTGGGGGTGGTGTGTTCAGGGTGATGAGCTGTGTTGCTTTTACGCCAAACATAACGTTTTGCATTGTTGCCAAAAATATCAATAATGGTTTCATCTGACCAGAGCACCTTCTTCCACATGTTTGGTGTGTCTCCCAGGTGGCTTGTGGCAAACTTTAAACGACACTTTTTATGGATATCTTTAAGAAATGGCTTTCTTCTTGCCATTCTTCCATAAAGGCCAGATTTGTGCAATATACGACTGATTGTTCTCCTATGGACAGAGCCTCCCACCTCAGCGGTAGATCTCTGCAGTTCATCCAGAGTGATCATGGGCCTCTTGGCTGCATCTCTGATCAGTCTTCTCCTTGTATGAGCTGAAAGTTTAGAGGGACGGCCAGGTCTTGGTAGATTTGCAGTGGTCTGATACTCCTTCCATTTCAATATTATCGCTTGCACAGTGCTCCTTGGGATGTTTAAAGCTTAGGAAATCTTTTTGTATCCAAATCCGGCTTTAAACTTCTTCACAACAGTATCTCGGACCTGCCTGGTGTGTTCCTTGTTCTTCATGATGCTCTCTGCACTTTTAACGGACCTCTGAGACTATCACAGTGCAGGTGCATTTATACGGAGACTTGATTACACACAGGTGGATTGTATTTATCATCATTAGTCATTTAGGTCAACATTGGATCATTCAGAGATCCTCACTGAACTTCTGGAGAGAGTTTGCTGCACTGAAGGTAAAGGGGCTGAATAATTTTGCACGTCCAATTTTTCAGTTTTTGATTTGTTAAAAAAGTTTGAAATATCCAATAAATGTCGTTCCACTTCATGATTGTGTCCCACTTGTTGTTGATTCTTCACAAAAAAATACAGTTTTATATCTTTATGGTTGAAGCCTGAAATGTGGCAAAAGGTCGCAAAGTTCAAGGGGGCCGAATACTTTTGCAAGGCACTGTATACAGTGTGTGCAAATGTGGTAAGATTAGGGAGGTAAGGCAAAAAAATAGGCCTTAGTGGTGAAATAATTACATTTTAGCAATGACACACTGGAGTGATAGATGTGCAGAATATGAAAATGCAAGTAGAGATATTGGGGTGCAAAGGAGCAAATAAATAACAATATGAGGCTGAGGTAGTTGTTTGGGCTATTTACAGATGGGTTATGTACAGGGGCAATGATCTATGGGCTGCTCTGACAGCTGATGCTTAAAGTTAATGCGGGAGATGAGTCTCCAGCTCCAGCGATTTTTGCAATTCGTTTCTGTAATTGGCAGCAGAGAACTGGAAGGAAAGTTTAAATCATTTTAGGCAATAAGATTCTTGCTACGTAGCTTAACTTTCTGAACATTCGAGACGTGTAGTCCACTTGTCATTCCAATCTCCTTTGCATTAGCGTAGCCTCTTCTGTAGCCTGTCAACTATGTGTCTGTCTATCCCTGTTCTCTCCTCTCTACACAGACCATACAAACGCTCCACACCGCGTGGCCGCGGCCACCCTAATCTGGTGGTCCCAGCGCGCACGACCCACGTGGAGTTCCAGGTCTCCGGTAGCCTCTGGAACTGCCGATCTGCGGCCAACAAGGCAGAGTTCATCTCAGCCTATGCCTCCCTCCAGTCCCTCGACTTCTTGGCACTGACGGAAACATGGATCACCACAGATAACACCGCTACTCCCACTGCTCTCTCTTCGTCTGCCCACGTGTTCTCGCACACCCCGAGAGCTTCTGGTCAGCGGGGTGGTGGCACCGGGATCCTCATCTCTCCCAAGTGGTCATTCTCTCTTTCTCCCCTTACCCATCTGTCTATCGCCTCCTTTGAATTCCATGCTGTCACAGTTACCAGCCCTTTCAAGCTTAACATCCTTATCATTTATCGCCCTCCAGGTTCCCTCGGAGAGTTCATCAATGAGCTTGATGCCTTGATAAGCTCCTTTCCTGAGGACGGCTCACCTCTCACAGTTCTGGGCGACTTTAACCTCCCCACGTCTACCTTTGACTCATTCCTCTCTGCCTCCTTCTTTCCACTCCTCTCCTCTCCTCTTTTGACCTCACCCTCTCACCTTCCCCCCCTACTCACAAGGCAGGCAATACGCTCGACCTCATCTTTACTAGATGCTGTTCTTCCACTAACCTCATTGCAACTCCCCTCCAAGTCTCCGACCACTACCTTGTATCCTTTTCCCTCTCGCTCTCATCCAACACTTCCCACACTGCGCCTACTCGGATGGTATCGCGCCGCCCCAACCTTCGCTCTCTCTCCCCCGCTACTCTCTCCTCTTCCATCCTATCATCTCTTCCCTCTGCTCAAACCTTCTCCAACCTATCTCCTGATTCTGCCTCCTCAACCCTCCTCTCCTCCCTTTCTGCATCCTTTGACTCTCTATGCCCCCTATCCTCCAGGCCGGCTCGGTCCTCCCCTCCCGCTCCGTGGCTCGACGACTCATTGCGAGCTCACAGAACAGGGCTCCGGGCAGCCGAGCGGAAATGGAGGAAAACTCGCCTCCCTGCGGACCTGGCATCCTTTCACTCCCTCCTCTCTACATTTTCCTCTTCTGTCTCTGCTGCTAAAGCCACTTTCTACCACTCTAAATTCCAAGCATCTGCCTCTAACCCTAGGAAGCTCTTTGCCACCTTCTCCTCCCTCCTGAATCCTCCTCCTCCCCCCTCCTCCCTCTCTGCAGATGACTTCGTCAACCATTTTGAAAAGAAGGTCGACGACATCCGATCCTCGTTTGCTAAGTCAAACGACACCGCTGGTTCTGCTCACACTGCCCTACCCTGTGCTCTGACCTCTTTCTCCCCTCTCTCTCCAGATGAAATCTCGCGTCTTGTGACGGCCGGCCGCCCAACAACCTGCCCGCTTGACCCTATCCCCTCCTCTCTTCTCCAGACCATTTCCGGAGACCTTCTCCCTTACCTCACCTCGCTCATCAACTCATCCCTGACCGCTGGCTACGTCCCTCCCGTCTTCAAGAGAGCCAGAGTTGCACCCCTTCTGAAAAAACCTACACTCGATCCCTCCGATGTCAACAACTACAGACCAGTATCCCTTCTTTCTTTTCTCTCCAAAACTCTTGAACGTGCCGTCCTTGGCCAGCTCTCCCGCTATCTCTCTCAGAATGACCTTCTTGATCCAAATCAGTCAGGTTTCAAGACTAGTCATTCAACTGAGACTGCTCTTCTCTGTATCACGGAGGCGCTCCGCACTGCTAAAGCTAACTCTCTCTCCTCTGCTCTCATCCTTCTAGACCTATCGGCTGCCTTCGATACTGTGAACCATCAGATCCTCCTCTCCACCCTCTCCGAGTTGGGCATCTCCGGCGCGGCCCACGCTTGGATTGCGTCCTACCTGACAGGTCGCTCCTACTAGGTGGCGTGGCGAGAATCTGTCTCCTCACCACTCGCTCTCACCACTGGTGTCCCCCAGGGCTCTGTTCTAGGCCCTCTCCTATTCTCACTATACACCAAGTCACTTGGCTCTGTCATAACCTCACATGGTCTCTCCTATCATTGCTATGCAGACGACACACAATTAATCTTCTCCTTTCCCCCTTCTGATGACCAGGTGGCGAATCGCATCTCTGCATGTCTGGCAGACATATCAGTGTGGATGACGGATCACCACCTCAAGCTGAACCTCGGCAAGACGGAGCTGCTCTTCCTCCCGGGGAAGGACTACCCGTTCCATGATCTCGCCATCACGGTTGACAACTCCATTGTGTCCTCCTCCCAGAGCGCTAAGAACCTTGGCGTGATCCTGGACAACACCCTGTCGTTCTCAACTAACATCAAGGCGGTGGCCCGTTCCTGTAGGTTCATGCTCTACAACATCCGCAGAGTACGACCCTGCCTCACACAGGAAGCGGCGCAGGTCCTGATCCAGGCACTTGTCATCTCCCGTCTGGATTACTGCAACTCGCTGTTGGTTGGGCTCCCTGCCTGTGCCATTAAACCCCTACAACTCATCCAGAACGCCGCAGCCCGTCTGGTGTTCAACCTTCCCAAGTTCTCTCACGTCACCCCGCTCCTCCGCTCTCTCCACTGGCTTCCAGTTGAAGCTCGCATCCGCTACAAGACCATGGTGCTTGCCTACGGAGCTGTGAGGGGAACGGCACCTCAGTACCTCCAGGCTTTGATCAGGCCCTACACCCAAACAAGGGCACTGCGTTCATCCACCTCTGGCCTGCTCGCCTCCCTACCACTGAGGAAGTACAGTTCCCGCTCAGCCCAGTCAAAACTGTTCGCTGCTCTGGCCCCCCAATGGTGGAACAAACTCCCTCACGACGCCAGGACAGCGGAGTCAATCACCACCTTCCGGAGACACCTGAAACCCCACCTCTTTAAGGAATACCTAGGATAGGATAAAGTAATCCTTCTCACCCCCCCCCCCTTAAAAGATTTAGATGCACTCTTGTAAAGTGGCTGTTCCACTGGATATCATAAGGTGAATGCACCAATTTGTAATTCGCTCTGGATAAGAGCGTCTGCTAAATGACTTAAATGTAAATGTTAAATGAAAGGCGGCCTAAGGAGGAGTTGGCTTTGGTGATGACCAGTGAAATATACCTGCTGGAGCGCGTGCTACGGGTGGGTGCTGCTACGGTGACCAGTAAGCTGAGATAAGGTGGGGCTTTACCTAGCAAAGACTTATAGATGACCTCAATGGGATTGAGATTCGGGCTCTTCGCTGGCCATGGCAGAACGCTGACATTCCTGTCTTGCAGGAAATCACGCACAGAACGAGCAGTATGGCTGGTGGCATTGTCATGCTGGAGGGTCATGTCAGGATGAGTCTGCAGGAAGGGTACCACACGAGAGAGGAGGATGTCTTCCCTGTAACGCACAGCGTTGAGATTGCCTGCAATGACAACAACCTCAGTCCGATGATGCTGTGACTCACCGCCCCAGACCATGATGGAACCTCCACTTCCAAATCAATGCCACTCCAGAGTACAGGCCTCGGTGTAACGCTCATTCCTTCGACGATAAACGCGAATCCAACCATCATCCCTGGTGAGGCAAAACCGCGACTCGTCAGTGAAGAGCACTTTTTTGCCAGTCCTGTCTGGTCCAGCGACAGTGGGTTTGTGCCCATAGGTGACGTTGTTTACGGTGATGTATGGTGAGGACCTGCCTTACAACAGGCCTATAAGCCCTCAGTCCAGGCTGAAGCTGTTAGTGTCTTAACGACCGTTCCACAGGTGCATGTTCTTTAATTGTTGATGATTCATTGAACAAGCATGGGAAACTGTGTTAAAACCCACAATGAAGATGTGTGAAGTTATTCGGATTTTTACGAATTATCTTTGAAAGACAGGGTCCTGAAAAAGGGACGTTTCTTTTTTTTCCTGAGTTTATAATATCTTGTACTATCCTACCAATATTCTCTATACTATCCAAATCTACAATATCCTTTACTATCCTATCAATACTCTATATTAGCTTACCAGTACTCTCTATACTATCGTAATCTATATTATACTAAACTATCCTACCAATACTCTATATTATCCTACCAATACTCTATACTATCCTAATCTATAATATCCTATATTACCCTAACAATTCTCTATATGATCCTACTAATACTCTATATTACCCTACCAATACTCTATACTTGTCACAACTTCTGCCAAAGTCTATCCCTCTCCTTGTTCGGGCGGCGTTCGGAGGTTGACGTCACCGGCCATCCACTTTTCATTTTCCATTTGTTTTGTCTTTGTTTTACACACCTGATTTCAAACCCACAATTACTTGTTCATTATTTAACCCTATGTTGCCCCATAGTTTTTTGTGAGTGATTGTTTATTGTATTTTCAGTCTGTCATGGTGTGCGTGTATTTGTTACTTTGTATATTTGACATTTTGATTAAAAGTACATTGATTTCTCATATCTGCTGTCCTGCGCCTGACTCTCTACACCAGCTACACATAGGACCCATTACAATACTATCCTAATCTATAGTATCCTATACTATCCTACCAATACTCTATAATACCCTATCAATACTCTCTATACTATCCTAATCTATAATATCCTACACTATCATCAATTCTCTCTATACTATCCCTTCCTCAAACATTTCAACCTGAATGGATTTGTGAAGGAATTCATTGTTTGGTGTCCATATAATGTATGGTGTCCATATTAGGACAGCCTCAGAGTACAATGTTTTCATAGTTATTTCATTAATTTCTACATTTGGCTACATTTTTGGGCTAATAAATCTTTCACAATGTGTTCCTTTTAGTCTGCATATGCCCCTCCCCCTTTGTTTACATAGGAGTCACAACACAAAACTGACTCACATGAAAGAGAAAGATCCCAAAACAACAAGAGGCTCGTGGTCTGATTTCAATAAATGCATTTTTATTGGTGATCACCAGGCTGTTTCCCTTTTACAATTAATCTGCGGTAGGCCTAGTTGTAGTTTTGCATTTTAGATTTAAAGAGCGAGCGAGAGAGAGAGAGAGAGAGAGAGAGAGAGAGAGAGAGAGAGAGAATTTTCTACAATTGCACTGAAGATAGTAACAGAACTAAGATTAATACAGTGACAAAGACCGAAGAACTACAACATTTTTTATTATAACAACATCTTAGGGTAAAACAGTCAAGCACAGCACGGTAATAATATATGCCATCCCAGTACCAGTTAAACAATCAGCTGTTTCAAATATACCATTTTAAAAGAGCATTTCCTGTTTTCATTTTCATGTTAATAAACAATTACATTCAGGATTATAACCAAATAGTTCACATGCAGAGAGATAAGATGGGACAATGTTCAAAAGAGTTAAAATCTTTTTATGATGAGAAAGTTGGGAGAATGGAAATGAAACTGAAAGACGTTTATTTTTCATCTGTAGCTACCTAGTTAGCATTGGCTATGTTTCTTTGTTCAAGGCTTGGGAAGTTTTGATCATACACTTGATTAATATCTGCTAAAATAACAAGTAGGATCATTACGTTTCATAACATATCTATTTAGATTGTTTTAAGGTGTATATACATAGTTGTGTACAGTACATACATGTACATGTATCTTTCATTTGACTCATTTGTTATTTTCTTCTGTCTCCAATGTGTTTTCAAGTCATATTCAGGAAAGTTTCAGCTGCAGTTAGTTTCTGTGTTATTGTAAGTATGTTTCTGGTTGTATGGGACACCGAGTCTTTGTGTTGTCATAAATGACAGTTTTCTCCTCTTGGGACAGAACCGCAAATGAAACAACAGCCACTGCAATATGAATAAACTGTACTATCTGTTTTGAGTTACAATCATTGTTCTAGAAATTAAATCTGAATAAAGTAGTCTGTCTCTTCCTTAGGCTTTCCTCCACTGATATATCTCTTAGATATTTGTGTACAATTCTGTTCTGTTTGGGTTTTTTTGTCCAGCAGCATTCAGTACAGTACCAACTGTATCAATAGTATTATTTCAGGTTTAGTGCATTCTGCAAAGTCATATTTTGTATATTATTTTTTATTTAGTATTTCACAGCCATCTGCCAAGGCCCCAGGGTGCTTGATCCTAAGGCTGGGTATTTGGAATCAAACCACCAAGATGCTCCACCACAACTTAAAACAAAACTCAGACTTAAGTCAGACTTGAGGACAATACATCATATCAGCCCATTCAGAAAACCCATGTCATAGACAGTATATGTTAAACAGCCAATCTTGAGCCTGGTTCAGATTTCCCTCTGACCTTCCCTGTACTAGATCTGTACCTGCCATAGTGGCAAAAAGGGGTAGAGAGACTTAGATTGATATGATCCGTTTAGAAACAGTAGTTGTGACGACATTGTAATATATCCAAAGCCATGTATTTATACCATCACTGACAACCTGTCGTAGGCTTAGTGTGGCCCCTCTATCCCGGGAAATGTAGTTGCTCATACACAGCTATTTGATAAACATCCTCCATCTCTATCCTCCGGGGGATAGAGATGCTCTCACTCAGCGTAGCAGCTATTCTGACCTTCCTATTAATCAACATGACAAGCATACTGACTCTAAAGCGAACAAAAGTGAGTATCTCAATAATACTGAAAGAAACCATTCAGCCGGAGCCGCGAGTCCGACTGGCTCTGTCGCGTTGCTAGTCAGAGAGTGGGCCGGGCTAGGAACAGACCTGGGGGAAGCTGTCCTGCAGCCTATTATAGCAGCGTACATTTGAGTAAGTTCAGAAGGAAAAAAACAGGACAAAGATGGCACTGTTCTCAGGCTAGTGCAAGATGGCTACAGACTGTGTCTTTATGGGTTTAGCCGAAGAGGAGACTCCGTTAGGTTCTGGATCCAATAGAGGGAGAGAATGTTCCTCTTGCAGTTTGATGTAAAGGATATCATAGACAGACTCTCCAGCAACCTCTGTCTGCCCCACCCAGTCCACTCTCTCTGGCCTCAAGCCAGGAGCCCCAAACACACAACACAGCAGCTCTAAACAGAAACACCTTACGTTTAAGAATCACTAAGCAAAAAATAATGCTGAAAATCAGACGCTTATAAAATACATTTTTAGCCAGTCTTTTCAAAAATACAATCTAAGAAATGTAAACAAAAGAGACAATCATAATTGTTAGTTCTACATGTAACTGAAATATTGAAAAACAATTTAAATCAATAAAATAAAAAGTTTAATACTGATCATTTATTCATGAATTAAATTTAACTAATAAAACTACAAAATAACTACCAGAAAAGTACAATAAAACGCAAAACAATCAAAAAAGTGACTCTATAATCTCTATGGAATTTAATGCAAATCTGAATCACGTTTTGTAATGAGTTCAGATGAGCAGTGCGACAAAGTAAGTATCTCCACCTCTGGTTACCCACCACAAACACCTTTAAGACACACTATGTTGTCCCCGTCTCTGTGTGTGTGTCACTCAAGCACGTACTACAACACAAAACGTCATCCTACTCGTAAGACCTGTGGTACACGTGCCACATCTCTATCCACTACAATCGACAACATCACATTCATGTTTGTTTCATAAATCTTAGGGTTGAAAAGTATTTTTTTAATTTAATTTTATTAGAAATATCTACCTTGCGTTATTGTTGGAACGTCTTCACATACAGTATGGAGCGTTTGCTCTAGCCACCTATTCTAAAATCAAAGGCTACCATAGTCCACGTTATGGTAAAAGAACGCTGAATGAAAATGTAAATAACATGTGTGCTTCTCTCACTAGAACCACAGCCCCACAGCTCCTAAGCTCCTCTTCTCCCCTTTGACCACGTTATTGTCTGATGCATTTTCTGGGCGGCACTTTAAGATAGGGGACAAATGCTAACCAGCAATAAACCGATAAGAAACTGAATCTAAAATGTGCTGGCTAAATGTGCTGGCTAAGCTGGCTAATGACCTTTTCGCCTACCAACTGTGTGTATACAGGATACAGCATCCATCCACATGGATCAGACTAGATGCACTATTCCTGGACAACAACTATGGATTTGTTTGATATTCTAAAGTGTCCCCCTCTCCACAGTTCCTTGTGTTATCCCTGGATCCAGGTTCCCCTCTCTACAGTTCCTTGTGTTATCCCTGGATCCAGTTCCTTGTGTTATCCCTGGATCCAGGTTCCCCTCTCTACAGTTCCTTGTGTTATCCCTGGATCCAGGTTCCCCTCTCCACAGTTCCTTGTGTTATCCCTGGATCCAGGTTCCTCTCCACAGTTCCTTGTGTTATCCCTGGATCCAGGTTCCCCTCTCCACAGTTCCTTGTGTTATCCCTGGATCCAGGTTCCCCCCCAGTTCCTTGTGTTATCCACAGTCCACAGTTCTTGTGTTATCCCTGGATCCAGGTTTCTCCCAGTTCCTTGTGTTATCCACAGGTTCCACAGTTTCTTGTGTTATCCCTGGATCCAGGTTCCCCTCTCCACAGTTTCTTGTGTTATCCCTGGATCCAGGTTCCCCTCTCCACAGTTTCTTGTGTTATCCCTGGATCCAGGTTCCCCTCTCCACAGTTTATTGTGTTATCCCTGGATCCAGGTTCCCCTCTCCACAATGCCTACTATAAAAGTAACCCTTCTCACTTGATCGATATACCCCAACCAGAAGGCACATGAGAGCGATTGTCTACCACCGCAGTCATGTCCCCCCCCCCCCCCCCCACAAGAACACTCACACAACCTCCACACAATCCTGTCTTAGTGGGACGGAGTAGACTCTAATGGCTACATTCGCCATGGAAAATCGATGCAGTTTCCATCAATTCATTAAATAGTTTCATACAGACAGTATAATTGAACTGAAAACGGGAGAAAACATCAAACGTAATACATTCATCTCGGTTGCCTCTGTCTCAACCAGTCAGCTGCATTCATTTAAACATCCTCCTCTAATGTGTTATAACACAATCTCTCCATGTATCAACATATCAACATACCAACAAAGACCATGATAATGGCTTCAGATCACAGGACGACTGGCTCGAGGTAATGACTGGAGCGGAGTCAGTGGAATGTTATTGAATACATCAAACACATTGTTTCCATGGTTTCCATTGTTTCCAGGTGTTTGATGCCATTCCATTCACTCTGTTCCGACCATTATTATGAGCCGTCCCTCCCCTCAGCAGCCTCCACTGCTTCATATATTGATAAAGAACCATTATATCCAGCACAAATATAGCAAATACAAGAGAACCATCTCTTTGCCCGGTGCCTACAGTGTAATGTTCATATTAGCAAACACACAGCCAAACGGTAAAGTATTGGAACATGTTTTTAGGCTACTCCCTACTTGGAGACTGCAAGGACTAGACACACGGTCAAAAAATAAAAAATAACTCTACTTCCTCGAGGGAGGAGTCTGAGCTAAATGCAAGAATCATGCTTCAGCTACTGAGGAAAAATAATTCATAAAAGCTAGCTAGTTATTTAAACTGAAAGTAGCACTTTCAGGCCCCTCCTAAAGCCTCACGACAAGCAATGTGGTAATAGTCCTCTGTAACACCAGTTGACGTAGTTAAGAGTACTGAGAAAGTCAAATGGTACAGCATCTAGAGCTGCCTCTTACGTAATATCTCCCAACAGGAGTAATGTCTTATATATCGAAAACAAAGCCTCAATTTAGGATACTTACTAAGCTACTACCATTATACAACATTGTATGTAGTCTGATTTAGGAGACTTACGAAGCTACTACCATTATACAACATTGTGTGTAGTCTGCGTACAAGCGAGATCAAGTAACTGTTAATCTCGTAACGGTTTTCAACTTATTTTGCAGAGCGTTAACTGCCCGTGTCCGAATATCCATACTTGCATCCTAAATAGTAGGTCGTTTGAGTATGTGAAATTTCGATAATCGAGTATTCATGAAATGCCTAGATGTCATACTTATTTAGGCTGTTCGTCTGGTAGAATTTACTACACACTATTGAGGAAGTGAATCTGGGTTTTTTTTTCACACCCGTGCTGGTTCGACACCAGCTGATAATCAGATGACCAAATGACGGGGGGACAAGTGCGACAACACGTTTGATGCCTTCGCATTATGTTCATATTTGTTGCTTGCTGCATACATTTTTTTTACTAAGTACATTGTAGTATGTAGTTCAATTAGTACGCAGTATACTGTTTAGGGAAGTAGTAGGCAAGCCAGATTTGGGACACAGCCACTGTCTTACCTCAAGACTGTTTTGGCACTTACTTTGGCCCTTTGGATAAGCAATTTATACATTTTATTTTCATTTTGTATTTCTCTGTTGAGTTTAAGACAATAAGTAAGAGTGTTGAAGTTTCACATGTTGAATGTGACATCACTGTGGACAATCTTAATGGAGCATTAGGCACTAGATGCCCCAAAAACGCCAGACAAAACTGGAAAGTGTTGTCCATTTAGATGTGGATTTGAGGTGCAGTACAGTGATTTGAAAGCTGAAATAAGTTTGGAGAATGATCCTCATCACAGATGATGTGTGTGATCACAATATGTGCACGTTGGAGAGGTTATATGTGAAGGAAAACAAAACAATATTGTTTAAGATCAAATCTAATAAAGAGGCGTTTTTAATCATGCAAGTATGTTGTTTAAATGGAAAGCATAATTGAAAAAAATATACATCACACCTTTGTACAGCTACCATGTACCCTGTACTTTAGCTATGCTTCTGCCTGACATACCGTAGCTGTTATCAGATAACACTGACTAGTTGGAAGCCAGTGCACATGCCGAATACGACAGCAAATGCAATGGAGTCTTACATATGGGAGGATAAAGAGTAGCACGGATGAGGAAGAGGAAGGTAAAATAGCAACGGGTGCAGAACTTAGAACTCAATCTTGCAGGCAGGAAAGGACTCATCCTGCATGACCACTGTGCTGCTACTGGCCAAGACCATGATGTTCAGGTCCTGCTGTTTCTCGTGCGTCTGCTGGTACCAGTCCCGTGTCACCTCTGTGTCATGAGTAGGGATCAGAGTCACCTAGGTTAGAGATGGAGGACATGTATCAAGTCAAATTCACCAATACATTGATCAAGCAATCAGCCGAGCCGGCAAAATCAGGCAGCATAACGTCATAAAACGTCTTTTTTTTCTGGTAAATAATGTGTCATAAGAAGATTTATAACGAACCAGGAAATGTATTTTTAAGACGTCTGGCGTCTGATTAAGATGTGTTTTTTTTGTTGGATGCTAAATTAACGTTTTTCAAAATGTCATGTTACAGTACACCCAGTAAACAGCTGGACTATGATGTCACAAAATGTCATGTTACAGTACACCCAGTAAACAGCTGGACTATGATGTCACAAAATGTCATGTTACAGTACACCCAGTAAACAGCTGGACTATGATGTCACAAAATGTCATGTTACAGTACACCCAGTAAACAGCTGGACTATGATGTCACAAAATGTCATGTTACAGTACACCCAGTAAACAGCTGGACTATGATGTCACAAAATGTCATGTTACAGTACACCCAGTAAACAGCTGGACTATGATGTCACAAAATGTCATGTTACAGTACACCCAGTAAACAGCTGGACTATGATGTCACAAAATGTCATGTTACAGTACACCCAGTAAACAGCTGGACTATGATGTCACAAAATGTCATGTTACAGTACACCCAGTAAACAGCTGGACTATGATGTCACAAAATGTCATGTTACAGTACACCCAGTAAACAGCTGGACTATGATGTCACAAAATGTGTCATACTGATGTTATTTGCAACCAGTTTTTGTTGCAATATTCCCAGTTGGAACATTGAACAACATTGACAATTACACTACTGTTCAAAAGCTTGGGGTCACTTAGAACTATCCTTGTTTTTGAAATATATATATCTATACACACACACAGTGGGGCAAAAAAGTATTTAGTCAGCCACCAATTGTGCAAGTTCTCCCACTTAAAAATATGAGAGAGGCCTGTAATTTTCATCATAGGTTCACTTCAACTATGACAGACAAAACATTGCAAAATTTGTTTATGCATTTATCTGCAAATTATGGTGGAAAATAAGGATTTGGTCACCTACAAACAAGCAAGATTTCTGGCTCTCACAGACCTGCAACTTCTTCTTTAAGAGGCTCCTCTGTCCTCTACTCGTTACCTGTATTAATGGCACCTGTTTGAACTTGTTATCAGTATAAAAGACACCTGTCCACAACCTCAAACAGTCACACTCCAAACTCCACTATGGCCAAGACCAAAGAGCTGTCAAAGGACACCAGAAACAAAATTGTAGACCTGCACCAGGCTGGGGAGACTGAATCTGCAATAGGTAAGCAGCTTGGTTTTAAGAAATCAACTGTGGGAGCAATTATTAGGAAATGGAAGACATACAAGACCACTGATAATCTCCCTCGATCTGGGGCTCCACGCAAGATCTCACCCCGTGGGGTCAAAATGATCATAAGAACGGTGAGCAAAAATCCCAGAACAACACGGGGGGACCTAGTGAATGACCTGCAGAGAGCTGGGACCAAATTAGCAAACGCCTACCATCAGTAACACAGGGACTCAAATCCTGCAGTGCCAGACATGTCCCCCTGCTTAAGCCAGTACATGTCCAGGCCCGTCTGAAGGTTGCTAGAGAGCATTTGGATGATCCAGAAGAAGATTGGGAGAATGTCATATGGTCAGATGAAACCAAAATATAACTTTTTGGTAAAACCTCAACTCGTCGGGTTTGGAGGACAAAGAATGCTGAGTTCCATCCAAAGAACACCATACCTACTGTGAAGCATGGGGGTGGAAACATCATGCTTTGGGGCTGTTTTTCTGCAAAGGACCAGGACGACTGATCCATGTAAAGGAAAGAATGAAGGGGGCCATGTATCGTGAGATTTTGAGTGAAAACCTCCTTCCATCAGCAAGGGCATTGAAGATGAAACGTGGCTGGGTCTTTCAGCATGACAATGATCCCAAACACACCGCCCGGGCAACGAAGGAGTGGCTTCGTAAGAAGCATTTCAAGGTCCTGGAGTGGCCTAGTCAGTCTCCAGATCTCAACCCCATAGAAAATCTTTGGAGGGAGTTGAAAGTCTGTGTTGCCCAGCAACAGCCCCAAAACATCACTGCTCTAGAGGAGATCTGCATGGAGGAATGGGCCAAAATACCAGCAACAGTGTGTGAAAACCTTGTGAAGACTTACAGAAAACGTTTGTCCTCTGTCATTGCCAACAAAGGGTATATAACAAAGTTTTGAGATAAACTTTTGTTATTGACCAAATACTTATTTTCCACCATAATTTGCAAATAAATTCATTAAAAATCCTACAATGTGATTTTCTGGATTTTGTTTTCTCATTTTGTCTGTCATAGTTGAAGTGTACCTATGGTGAAAATTACAGGCCTCTGTCATCTTTTTAAGTGGGAGAACTTGCACAATTGGTGGCTGACTAAATACTTTTTTGCCACACTGTATGTATATATATATATACACTGCTCAAAACAATAAAGGGAACACTTAAACAACACAATGTAACTCCAAGTCAATCACACTTCTGTGAAATCAAACTGTCCACTTAGGAAGCTACACTGATTGACAATACATTTCACATGCTGTTGTGCAAATGGAATAGACAACAGGTGGAAATTATAGGCAATTAGCAAGACACCCCCAATAAAGGAGTGGTTCTGCAGGTGGGGACCACAGACCACTTCTCAGTTCCTATGCTTCCTGGCTGATGTTTTGGTCACTTTTGAATGCTGGCGATGCTTTCACTCTAGTGGTAGCATGAGACGAAGTCTACAACCCACACAAGTGGCTCAGGTAGTGTAGCTCATCCAGGATGGCACATCAATGTGAGCTGTGGCAAGAAGGTTTGCTGTGTCTGTCAGCGTAGTGTCCAGAGCATTAAGGCGCTATCAGGAGACAGGCCAGTACATCAGGAGATGTGGAGGAGGCCGTAGGAGGGCAACAACCCAGCAGCAGGATCGCTACCTCCGCCTTTGTGCAAGGAGGAGCAGGAGGAGCACTGCCAGAGCTCTGCAAAATGACCTCCAGCAGGCCACAAATGTGCATGTGTCTGCTCAAATGGTCAGAAACGGACTCCATGAGGGTGGTATGAGGGCCCGACGTCCACAGGTGGGGGTTGTGCTTACAGCCGAACACCGTGCAGGACGTTTGGCATTTGCCAGAGAACACCAAGATTGGCAAATTCGCCACTGGTGCCCTGTGCTCTTCACAGATGAAAGCAGGTTCACGCTGAGCACGTGACAGATGTGACAGAATCTCTAGACACCGTGGAGAATGTTCTGCTGCCTGCAACATCCTCCAGCATGACCGGTTTGGCGGTGGGTCAGTCATGGTGTGGGGTGGCATTTCTTTGGGGGGCCGCACAGCCCTCCTTGTGCTCGCCAGAGTTAGCCTGACTGCCATTAGGTACCGAGATGAGATACTCAGACCCCTTGTGAGACCATATGCTGGTGCGGTTGGCCCTGGGTTCCTCCTAATGCAAGACAATGCTAGACCTCATGTGGCTGGAGTGTGTCAGCAGTTCCTGCAAGAGGAAGGCATTGATGCTATGGACTGGCCCGCCCGTTCCCAAGACCTGAATCCAAATGAATCCATGTCTCGCTCCATCCACCAACGCCATGTTGCACCACAGACTGTCCAGGAGTTGGCGGATGCTTTAGTCCAGGTCTGGGAGGAGATCCCTCAGGAGACCATCCTCCACCTCATCAGGAGCATGCCCAGGCGTTGTAGGGAGGTCATGCAGGCACGTGGAGGCCACACACACTACTGAGCCTCATTTTGACTTGTTTCAAGGACATTACATCAAAGTTGGATCAGCCTGTAGTGTGGTTTTCCACTTTAATTTTGAGTGTGACTCCAAATCCAGACCTCCATGGGTTGATAAATTTGATTTCCATTGATAATTTTTGTGTGATTTTGTTGTCAGCACATTCAACTTTGTAATGAAAAAAGTATTCAATAAGAATATTTCATTCATTCAGATCTAGGATGTGTTATTTTAGTGTTCCCTTTATTTTTTTGAGCAGTGTATATATATTATATATATATTATATTTTATTTTTATTTTTTTGTGTCCATCAAAATAACATCAAATTGATCAGAAATACTGTGTAGACATTGTTAATGTTGTAAATGACTATTGTAGCTGAAAACAGATGATTTATTATGGAATATCTACATAGGTGTACAGAGGCCCATTACGAGCAACCATCACTCCTGTGTTCCAATGGCACGTTGTGTTAGCTAATCCAAGTTTATCATTTTAAAAGGCTAATTGATCATTAGAAAACCCTTTTGCTATTATGTTGTTCGAGCTTCCTTTAGACTAGTTGAGTATCTGAAGCATCAGCATTTGTGGGTTCGATTACAGGCTCAAAATCGGCAGAAACAAAGACCTTCTTCTGAATCTCATCAGTCTATTCTTGTTTTGTGAAAGAAGGCTATCCATGTGACAAATTGCCAAGAAACTAGAGATCTCGTACAACGTTGTCTACTACTCCCTTCACAGAACAGCACAAACTGGTTCTAACCAGAATAGAAAGAGAAGTGGGAGGCCCCGGTGCACAACTGAGCAAAAGGACAAGTACATTAGTGTCTAGTTTGAGAAATAGACACCTCACAAGTCCTCAACTGGCAGCTTCATTAAATAGTACCCGCAAAACACCAGTCTCAATGTCAATAGTGAAGAGGCGACTCTGGGATGCTGGTCTTCTAGGCAGAGTTGTAAAGAATAAGCCACATCTCAGACTGGCCAATAAAAATAAAAGATTAAGATGGACAAAAGAAACACAGGACATTGGACAGAGGAAGATTGAAAAAAAAGTGTGATGGACAGACAAATCTAAGTTTGAGGTGTTCGGATCACAAATACAAACATTCGTGAGACGCAGAAAAAATTAAAAGATGCTGGAGGTCTGCTTGACGCCATCTGTCAAGCATGGTGGAGGCAATGTGATGGTCTGGGGGTGCTTTGGTGGTGGTCAAGTGGGAGATTTGTACAGGGTAAAAGGGATCTTGAAGAAGGAAGGCTATCACTCCATTTTGCAACGCCATGCCATACCCTGTGGTCAGCACAGTTACCGGATCTCAACCCTATTGAGTTGTTGTGAGAGCAGCTTGACCATATGCTACGTAAGAAGTGCCCATCAAGCCAATCCAACTTGTGGGAGGAGCTTCAGGAAGCATGGGGTGAAATCTCTTCAGTTTACCTCAACAAATTGACAACTAGAATGCCAAAGTTCTGCAAGGCTGTACTTTTTTCAAATGGAGGATTCTTTACAAAAGCAAAGTTTGAAGGACACAATTATTATTTCAATTAAAAATCATTATTTATAACCTTGTCAACATTTTGACTATATTTCTTATTCATTTTGTAATTCATTTCATGTATGTTTTCATGGAAAACAAGGACATTTCTAAGTGACCCCAAACTTTTGAACGGTAGTGTACATTGTAACATTCACAATCTAAATGCTCAAATAATGATGTTCGTCTCAGTGGCTGTAAACAATGGCATACATTGTCTAAAGCATTGTCAAGCATCTGTTTACACTACCAAGTCCATTTTACAAGTGATTCATATCAGTGATTCTGAATATATCCCTCTGGGTCCTGAGATTAGCAGTGGTGCAGAATGTCTTCACAATGAGAAAACACAGGCTAAATGGAAATGTGGAGAAAAGTCAAGACAAATTTAGGAAAATGTAGAAAATGAAATGTGAAAAAAAGTCAAACAGAATGTACTAACAATGTGGAGAAAAGTCCAAACAAAATTAACTAACAATGTGGAGAAAAGTCAAACATTCACTTATCAGCCGAGCCTGCATGTATGCAGACAGAGAGAGACTAAGGGAAAGAAATAGAGCAAGCACCTGTAGATTGGAGCCCCATGTGGCCTTGCCCTCCAAAAGGGCATCCAGGACACCACGACTAGGCTCTCCACCGGCCGGGTCGTTGCCGCTCACCACGTAGTACGCAGCACGCACCCGCTTGAAGAACTCCTGGTCCACATTCTTGGCACTGCAGTGGTTGGGCACGTAGGCCAGGTCCACATAGATTGGAGGCCCAGGGGGGACGGCTGAACTAGATTTCTGGGAGTTGGTACCTGAAGGAGGAGGGACCATATTGTAAAATTGGAGAAGTCTCTACTGACTTTAGAATGACTAATGACTTTAGAATGTCTAATGCCTTTAGAATGTCTAATGACTTTAGAATGTCTAATGACTTTAGAATGTCTAATGACTTTAGAATGTCTAATGCCTTTAGAATGTCTAATGACTTTAGAATGTCTAATGACTTTAGAATGTCTAATGACTTTAGAATGACTAATGCCTTTAGAACGTCTAATGACTTTAGGATGACTAATGACTTTAGAATGTCTAATGACTTTAGACTTTAGAATGACTAATGACTTTAGACTTTAGAATGTCTAATGACTTTAGACTTTAGAATGTCTAATGACTTTAGACTTTAGAATGACTAATGACTTTAGACTTTAGAATGACTAATGACTTTAGACTTCTTTAGAATGTTTAATGACTATTGAACGTCTAATGACTTTAGAATGACTTATGCCTTTTGAATGACTAATGACTTTAGACTTTAGAATGACTAATGACTTTAGACTTCTTTAGAATGTCTAATGACTATTGAACGTCTAATGACTTTAGAATGACTAATGACTTTAGAATGACTAATGACTTTAGAATGGCTAACGACTTTAGACTTTAGAATGTCTAATGACTTTAGAATGTCTAATGACTTTAGAATGACTAATGACTTTAGAATGACTAATGACTTTAGAATGTCTAATGACTTTAGAATGACTAATGACTTTAGAATGTCTAATGCCTTTAGAATGACTAATGACTTTAGAATGACTTTAGACTTTGGAATGACTAATGACTTTAGACTTTAGAATATCTAATGACTTTAGAATGACTAATGACTTTAGACTTTAGAATGTCTAATGACTTTAGAATGTCTAATGACTTTAGAATGTCTAATGACTTTAGAATAACTAATGACTTTAGAATGTCTAATGCCTTTAGAAGGATTAATGACTTTAGAAAGTCTAATGCCTTTAGAATGACTAATGACTTTAGAATTACTTTAGACTTTAGAATGACTAATGACTTTAGACTTTAGAATATCTAATGACTTTACAATGACTAATGACTTTAGACTTTAGAATATCTAATGACTTTAGAATGTCTAATGACTTTAGAATGTCTAATGACTTTAGAATGTCTAATGACTTTAGAATGACTAATGACTTTAGACTTTAGAATAACTAATGACTTTAGACTTTAGAATGACTAATGACTTTAGACTTTAGAATGTCTAATGAATTTAGAATGACTTTAGACTTTAGAATGACTAATGACTTTAGACTTTAGAATGACTAATGACTTTAGACTTCTTTAGAATGTCTAATGACTATTGAACGTCTAATGACTTTAGAATGACTTATGCCTTTAGAATGACTAATGACTTTAGAATGTCTAATGCCTTTAGAAGGATTAATGACTTTAGAATGTCTAATGCCTTTAGAATGACTAATGACTTTAGAATGACTTTAGACTTTAGAATGACTAATGACTTTAGACTTTAGAATATCTAATGACTTTAGAATGACTAATGACTTTAGACTTTAGAATATCTAATGACTTTAGAATGACTAATGACTTTAGACTTTAGAATGACTAATGACTTTAGACTTTAGAATATCTAATGACTTTAGAATGTCTAATGACTTTAGAATGTCTAATGACTTTAGAATGTCTAATGACTTTAGAATGGCTAATGACTTTAGAATGGCTAATGACTTTAGAATGGCTAATGACTTTAGACTTTAGAATGGCTAATGACTTTAGACTTTAGAATGGCTAATGACTTTAGACTTTAGAATGACTTTAGACTTTAGAATGACTTTAGACTTTAGAATATCTAATGACTTTAGAATGTCTAATGACTATTGAACGTCTAATGACTTTAGAACATTTAATGACTTTAGAATGTCTAATGACTTTAGAATGTCGAATGACTTTAGAATGTCGAATGACTTTAGAATGTCGAATGACTTTAGAATGTCGAATGACTTTAGAATGACTAATGACTTCCTTCTGTAGCTCAGTTGGTAGAGCATGGCGCTTGTAACGCCAGGGTAGTGGGTTCGATCCCCGGGACCACCCATACGTAGAATGTATGCACACATGACTGTAAGTCGCTTTGGATAAAAGCGTCTGCTAAATGGCATATATTATTATATTATTATATTATTATTATTATTATATTATATTATATTAGAATGTCTAATGACTATTGAACGTCTAATGACTTTAGAATGTCTAATGACTTTAGAATGTCTAATGACTTTAGAATGACTAAAGACTTTAGAATGGCTAATGACTTTAGAATGGCTAACGACTTTAGACTTTAGAATGTCTAATGACTTTAGAATGTCTAATGACTTTAGAATGACTAATGACTTTAGAATGTCTAATGACTTTAGAATGACTAATGACTTTAGAATGTCTAATGCCTTTAGAAGGATTAATGACTTTAGAATGTCTAATGCCTTTAGAATGACTAATGACTTTAGAATGACTTTAGACTTTGGAATGACTAATGACTTTAGACTTTAGAATATCTAATGACTTTAGAATGACTAATGACTTTAGAATGTCTAATGACTTTAGAATGTCTAATGACTTTAGAATGACTAATGACTTTAGAATGTCTAATGCCTTTAGAAGGATTAATGACTTTAGAAAGTCTAATGCCTTTAGAATGACTAATGACTTTAGAATTACTTTAGACTTTAGAATGACTAATGACTTTAGACTTTAGAATGACTAATGACTTTAGAATTACTTTAGACTTTAGAATGACTAATGACTTTAGACTTTAGAATATCTAATGACTTTAGAATGACTAATGACTTTAGACTTTAGAATATCTAATGACTTTAGAATGTCTAATGACTTTAGAATGTCTAATGACTTTAGAATGACTAAAGACTTTAGAATGGCTAATGACTTTAGATTTTAGAATGACTTATGCCTTTAGAATGTCTAAAGACTTTTGAACGTCTAATGACTTTAGAATGTCTAATGACTTTAGAATGACTAATGACTTTAGACTTTGGAATGACTAATGACTTTAGACTTTAGAATGTCTAATGACTTTAGACTTTAGAATGTCTAATGAATTTAGAATGACTAATGACTTTAGACTTTAGAATGACTAATGACTTTAGACTTTAGAATGACTAATGACTTTAGACTTCTTTAGAATGTCTAATGACTATTGAACGTCTAATGACTTTAGAATGACTTATGCCTTTAGAATGACTAATGACTTTAGAATGTCTAATGCCTTTAGAATGACTAATGACTTTAGACTTTAGAATATCTAATGACTTTAGAATGACTAATGACTTTAGACTTTAGAATATCTAATGACTTTAGAATGTCTAATGACTTTAGAATGTCTAATGACTTTAGAATGTCTAATGACTTTAGAATGACTAATGACTTTAGAATGGCTAATGACTTTAGAATGACTAATGACTTTAGAATGACTAATGACTTTAGACTTTAGAATGGCTAATGACTTTAGACTTTAGAATGACTTTAGACTTTAGAATGACTAATGACTTTAGAATATCTAATGACTATTGAACGTCTAATGACTTTTGAACATTTAATGACTTTAGAATGTCTAATGACTTTAGAATGTCAAATGACTTTAGAATGTCGAATGACTTTAGAATGACTAATGACTTTAGAATGACTAATGACATTTGAACGTCTAATGACTTTAGAATGTCTAATGATTTTAGAATGACTAATGACTTTAGGATGACTAATGACTTTAGAATGTCTAATGACTTTAGAATGACTAATGACTTTAGAATGACTAATGACTTTAGAATGGCTAATGACTTTAGACTTTAGAATGTCTAATGACTTTTGAACGTCTAATGACTTTTGAACGTCTAATGACTTTAGAATGACTAATGACTTTAGAATGTCTAATGACTTTTCCCATGTTTGAATGGGGGGAGGGTGGAGATTCAGACTTCTATGTCTATGTAAATCAAGAGTAAATTAGAATGGGGAAGTGTGTGTCATCAAGCCTTTGGGGGATGATTTTTGAAATTTAAAGCGGAATAGAAACACTAGGATTTAGAACAGCAGCTAGCTGTAACTGATTTACTTCCTAAAGTGTTTCCTTTCCCCTTCAAGGTTATAACCTATTGCATTGTTATCATCTTTGATGTTTATCAAGTTTCCTCTACTACTGAATATGGAGTCATATCAACCTTCTTTATTTTTTACCCAAATTGCTCTTGACGCCGTTCACCAGGCCTTTCCCTGGAGCGTGTAGGTCCCCCTTGGATCCCAGGCCCTCGGACTTCTGCGTCAGCCTGGAGCTCCTTTCCGTGTCCCTCCTTCTCAGAGAGGCCGATCGAGGCGAGGAGTCCTTGGAGGTCTGCTTCACAGGGGTGGTGGACCTCTTCCCCTTCCGGGCTGGGGACGCAGACTTAGGTTTGCCCAGGCCCTTCCGCAGGCTCTTGGTTGTCTTGTGATCCTTCTTGAGAAGTTTCTCCGTGCTGCTCTGGTCGTTAGAGAGGGCCTCTGGGTCCACCATGCACACGTCAGGGTGTGGCGGGTGAGGGAGGGGGTCCTTCATAGGGGCAGGTATGGGGTCGTGGGCCTTCGCAGCTGATCTGGGCGAGGGGGGTTGATGGCCCCCTCCGGTGGCAGATGCAGATAGTTTGTCCACCGGCAGGTGTTCTGCATCTTCGTCTGAGTCCAGGTTTCCCTCTGCTGTAATCGACGGGCACTCCTCGGTCTCTGGAGGTACGTCTGAGTCAGACTGCGAAGCTAATGAGTCGCTCACTGATGTGGGGGGCGTCTCCTCTCCAGCTAGCACCACCCCGAGTCCAGTTGCCATGCCACCAGGAGGCATGGAAACGGGTTGCGACCCCTCCCCTGCTCCAGTAGCTCCACATTGAGTGAGATGTCGCTTCTGCTTGTGAGACCTCCTCTTGACCGAGTGTTGCTCGCGGTCGTCTTCATCCCCCTCAAGAGAGTGGTCGCTCCCTTTGTCCTCTTCGCCATCATCACTGGAGAGGGTGTGTGGACTGGGGTTGATGAAGGATGGGGAGATTTCTCCTTTGCGGTGTTTGTATTCACATGAGGAGTAACTAGGGGGGGACGAGGAGGTAGCCTCCATATGCAGGTCAGTGGGACGACTGGATACTCCATCTGTTTTGGCAGATGCCTTTGTATGGTGGGCATGTTCTGCTGTGGACAGAGGGGTGGGCTGGCCTGGAGCTACGCATTCTTCTTCGCCATATTCTTCCTCTGCTTCTTCTGCTTCTTCCGTTTCGTACACTTCCTCCTCCTCTTCCCTGTCATCTTCATAGCCTGGAGGGGCGCTTGGGCATGCGCCCGGCCCTTGTAGGAGTTCCCAGTCAGATAAGCTACTCCTTCTCCTTTCGGACATCTTCTCTTCCGGTTTCTCTGCTTTTTTATCCTCTACTTTCTCTTTCTCTCCCTCCTTCCTCTCCTTCTCCTTTTCACTCTCCTCATCAGCCTGGTCTTTCTTCTCCTCCTCCTTCCCGTCTTTCTCCTCCAATTGCTTTTCCTCTACCTTTTCCTTCTCTCCAGCCATCTCTTTCTTCTCCTTATCCTTTTGCTCTGGCATTTCCTTGTCCTCCTTTAGGGTCTCTACTTTGCTCTCTTTCTTCTCCTCCACTTTCATTTCCATCTGATCTTTCTCTTTCTTTGTCTCTTCTTCTTCTTCCTCCTTTTTCTGATCAGATTTAAGCAGATCAGATTTAGGTAGATCTGACATTGTGGCACAAGAGGCTTTGCTTGCTTCACTGAAGACTTCTTGGGCACTTGTGCGAACCTCAGTAGGCCCATTGGAAGAGGCTTCAGTTGACTCTTGTGGTTTTGTCACCACATCAGATTGGGTCACTGTTGTGGTTGTACTGGAGACGATGGTGACCATGTGTGTCTCAGTTATGGACAGCATACCTTCTTTTTGCTCTGTCACTGAAGATTTCTGGCATTCAATGCGGCATGGAAGAGTGTAGGACTCTTTGCTGTCCAATGAGCCCTGGGACTCTCTGTCAGGAGAGTCAGCTCTTTGCAATGGGGAAACATCAAAGAGAGCCCTTGAAGTGGATATGGTTTCAGCGGGTTTGGACAGCTGGGAACTTAATGGTTCTGAAGCCCCAGCAGACATGGTTTTGGTTTCAACAATGCCCTCAAGTTTATGAAAGGTATCAGAGGTCTGACCCTTGTCCATTTTATGGCTTGATGATGTGTCTTGTTGAATAGTGTCTATGGCTGGAGTAGGTAAGACTGGAGAGACTTGTGTCAGACTGAATGTAGTTGTAGTTGTTGAGGTAAGCTTTTCAGAGGCTTCTAGGTACTCCTCTTTTAGTATTACCCTTGAGGTTGAGAGGATTGAGTGCTTGACTGAAGAGTCTTCATCTTTGAATGAAGAATACTCAAAGGAAGCAACCTCAGAATCCGTCCTGTAGGGGGCACTAGACACTGTAACGGGACTCTCTACCTCCTCTCGAAACTGGTGGCTTGTTGATAGAGAAGCTGAGGCAGATGGGAGGTAAGACGAAGGAGCTTCCTCTGGTTTTCGACTAGCGGTATCTGGGCTTCTCTGCCTCTCAGCTTCATTGTCTCCCTGATTGTAATGTTTATCTTCACTAGACTTGGTGGGTAGAGATAGGTCAGGACTGTCAAACCTCTCCTCCTTTAACCCCAGCTGGCTGTCCTCAGAAAACTCTGAGGATTCAGAAGGATATCCTCCAGATCCTGTTGGTTCTATTGCAGTGGAACTGCCAGACTGGAGTGGCGAGGCCCCAACTACATTCTTCAAAAGGGAATCTGCAGTATCTACCAGTGGAGGGAAGATTGTGGTCATTGAATGGGTAGGTTCCTCCTTTTTGAGGAGGTTTGGTTCGGGTGAGAGGGCCTTCTTGTCCTCTTCTTCTGTAACAAGAAGTTTCGAAGGTGTGGTATCATCCGATGTCGTTTTACAGATGTCTTTTTCAGACTGCTCTCTTGCACCCTTCTCCACATCTAGATCACTGGCTTCTTCTTCTTCTTCCTCCGCATCTTCACCGTCCTCATCTTCATCATCTTCATCATCGACATCATCATCATCATCATCATCATAATCCTCTCCCACCACCAGTAGCCTCTTATACACACTGTCCGGGGTGTCTTCTCTCTCAGAATAGCCCATTGTAGATTTACTGGTGATAGAGCTGCCAATTTGAGTGTACTCAGATGCAAGAACATTATCGTCTATGAGATGTCCTGAGTACGCGGCCAGGGGGGCATCAGTAGCCTGATTTTCCTTTTCCTTAGGCGAAACTTGACGGGGTAACATGTCTTTCTCCGCTGGTGAGTAGCGACCAGAGGGAGAGTCTCCTCGCTCACTATCAGATGAATCCAACTTGTCTTTCACTGGCTCATCTTTTTCCTTCTCTGTTGTCTGCTTCTCAGGGATGTCTTCAAAAAGCATGGCAGTAGCTGAGGCTTGGGCACCAAGGTTGGATTGGCCCCATGACAGAGAGGCTGTTTCCTTTCTGCATGACTGGACTGGCAGATACTCCTCTATACTAGGAGATGCTCCAGTCTTGTCCGTCTCTCCTGTCGATGTTTGAGGGGCCGACCAGGCGTCGTCCTTCATTTCATCTTTCTCAACTTTTTCAGGTTTATCTTCTTTGAGATTGAAAGGTAATGAGCATGGCTCTGCTGGGGTGGTTTTGTTGTCTTGAGTCTCTGAATATGCAAAGCTGTTTTCCACGTGTGGTGTAGCATGTCCCTCCTTCCTATCACTCTCTTCTTCTTGACCTTTCTCTTTGTCATTGTGTTCAGGGAAGGCACTTGGGCTACAACTGGGGCTTCTCTCGCTCTCTGTGAAATGTGGGGGAGTGTAATCAACGCTACTGAATGACAGCGGTTCCTCTTTTTCCTCGTCCTCTGAGTCGAATTCAGCTGCACCAGCGTCTGCCTGCCTAGTTCTCCTGTTATCATCAACGCCAATATGTGCTGACTGATCAAACTCTCTAGAAACCTCACTGTCTTCTTTATTGTCTGATGCCTCTTCTTTCGAAATGGGCTTTTCATAGGGTTCATACTTAGACATGCCAAAGCCCTGATTTTCTTCTTGCAAGCCCACACCGATCGCCTCCTTCTCTGTTCTCATTTTGTCAAAACCTTCCACATTTTCAGAGGCACTGTCTGCTTTTGTAGCATCAATTTGGCCCACTTCCTCCGGAAACTTTGCAGAATCTTTATCCAAGAGAAAATATGAACAAGGTTTTGTGTGTCCCGGGGAAGCAACTTCCCGCTCGGTTTCCAATTCCCTCTCAGCTTCCTTGCCTGGTTTCTCCTCTCCTTTTTGAGAAACATGCTTCGCCTTTTCATCCGTATTAGATGCTTCTTTGCTTGTTGTAATAGAAGGCAGCAGTGTTTCATGCTGGGGGGATTCCTCCACACCATCCTGGCTATCGGTGCTCGAGAGAGTGGAACTTACAGCCTGGCTGTTGGTGCTCGAGAGAGTGGAACTTACAGCCTGGCTATCGGTGCTCGAGAGAGTGGAACTTACAGCCTGGCTCTCGGTGCTCGAGAGAGTGGAACTTACAGCCTGGCTCTCGGTGCTCGAGAGAGTGGAACTTACAGCCTGGCTCTCGGTGCTCGAGAGAGTGGAACTTACAGCCTGGCTCTCGGTGCTCGAGAGAGTGGAACTTACAGCCTGGCTATCGGTGCTCGAGAGAGTGGAACTTACAGCCTGGCTATCGGTGCTCGAGAGAGTGGAACTTACAGCCTGGCTATCGGTGCTCGAGAGAGTGGAACTTACAGCCTGGCTATCGGTGCTCGAGAGAGTGGAACTTACAGCCTGGCTCTCGGTGCTCGAGAGAGTGGAACTTACAGCCTGGCTATCGGTGCTCGAGAGAGTGGAACTTACAGCCTGGCTATCGGTGCTCGAGAGAGTGGAACTTACAGCCTGGCTATCGGTGCTCGAGAGAGTGGAACTTACAGCCTGGCTATCGGTGCTCGAGAGAGTGGAACTTACAGCCTGGCTATCGGTGCTCGAGAGAGTGGAACTTACAGCCTGGCTATCGGTGCTCGAGAGAGTGGAACTTACAGCCTGGCTATCGGTGCTTGAGAGAGTGGAACTTACAGCCTGGCTCTCGGTGCTTGAGAGAGTGGAACTTACAGCCTGGCTCTCGGTGCTTGAGAGAGTGGAACTTACAGCCTGGCTCTCGGTGCTTGAGAGAGTGGAACTTACAGCTTGGCTGTCAGCGCTTGATAGTGTTGAACTTATAGCCTGGCTATCGGTGCTTGATAGTGTTGAACTTATAGCCTGGCTATCTGTAGTGATGGAGTCTGAGACTGGTTCTTTTTTAGTGGTAGAGATAGCAGAGACTGGATCCTCTTTCATGGTAGGGAAACCAATGGTGGGCTCTTGGCTGAGATGGGGTCCTGATGTGGTCTCAGTTGTCCTGGTGTCCTTTTCTAGTTCAGGGGAGAGTCTATGTTGTCCTTCTTTATGCTGCTCTTTGATGTCTTTATCAGGAGAGGCCTCCCGTTTCGGTAATGAGGACACAAGCCCAGTGGTCTGTTCAGAGTGGCGGTCCTTCGTTTGGTCACTAAGCACATTCTCTGATGGCTGAGTTGAGTGTAGATGTTGAGACATGATGTCGTGCTCTGATTGTCTAGGTTCCACTGATAAAGGTCTTGAGCCTGCACCAGTCATACAAATGGATTCATCTTCCTCTTCCTCCTCCTCATCTCCATCTGAGTACTGAACCTGAAATGTAGACTCAAGCTTTGTCGCAGACGTCACCTCTAGTTTCTCTACCGTTCTTGTCTGTGTGGTGCGCTGTAAGGCCTCTCGTAGATCTTTCTCTTGCATCTCCTCTTCCTCCTCTTTCGCAGGTTCAATCTCATGAGAATCATATTTTTCTGTCTCTTCCTTGCTCTTCTCATCTTTGACTTTGTCAGCTGTTTCATTTTCTTTTGCTCTTTCCTCTCCTTTGATGGGTTCAGCTTCATAACGTTCATCTCTATCTTCCTCTCTTTCCTCTCTGATTGGTTCAGCTTCATAACGTTCATCTCTATCTTCCTCGCTTTCCTCTCTGATTGGTTCAGCTTCATAACGTTCATCTCTATCTTCCTCGCTTTCCTCTCCTTTGATGGGTTCAGCTTCATAACGTTCATCTCTATCTTTCTCGCTTTCCTCTCTGATTGGTTCAGCTTCATAACGTTCATCTCTATCTTCCTCGCTTTCCTCTCTGATTGGTTCAGCTTCATAACGTTCATCTCTATCTTTCTCGCTTTCCTCTCTGATTGGTTCAGCTTCATAACGTTCATCTCTATCTTCCTCACTTTCCTCTCTGATTGGTTCAGCTTCATAACGTTCATCTCTATCTTCCTCGCTTTCCTCTCCTTTGATGGGTTCAGCTTCATAACATTCATCTCTATCTTTCTCATCTTTGACGTCTTCGAAATCACTAGTATCTTCTTTCTCTTGCTCATTTTCCATCTTCGGTTCTTTACTGACACCAGCCACATGAGTATCATCTTTCTCTTTCTCCATGTTCTCTTCCTGACTGACTTCAATCTCAAACAAATTATAATTTTCTTTATTCTCACCCTGGGTGGATTCAGCCATGCATGTATCACCCTTCTGTTTCTCTCTGTGCTCTTCTTTCGTCGGTTCACTGACAAGGGTATCTCGCTCTTTTTCTATTTTATCTTCTCTTATCGGTTCAGTGTCAAAGGTATCCTTTTCTTTTGTCTCATCTTTCATGGCTTCAGCCACAAGGGTATCTTTCTCTTGTACTATTTGTTGTGTTGTGGTGGAGTCTGAGGCTGGCTCCACTTTAGAGGTAGAGATACAAGAGCTTAGCTCATCTTTAGAAGTTAATATAGTCTCTATTTCTTTCTGTTTCTCTTCTTTCAGAGGTTCACACTTCTCCTTGATGAGCTCGGCCCCACAAGTATCTTTATCTTCCTTGATGGGTTCAGCTTCAGTAGCACCAACCTTTTCTGTTACTTTCTTATCTTCCTTGATGGGTTCAGCTTCAGTAGTACCAACCTTTTCTGTTACTTTCTTATCTTCCTTGATGGGTTCAGCTTCAGTCGTACCAACCTTTTCTGTTACTTTCTTATCTTCCTTGATGGGTTCAGCTTCAGTCGTACCAACCTTTTCTGTTACTTTCTTATCTTCCTTGATGGGTTCAGCTTCAGTAGCACCAACCTTTTCTGTTACTTTCTTGATGGGTTCAGCTTCAGTCGTACCAACCTTTTCTGTTACTTTCTTATCTTCCTTGATGGGTTCAGCTTCAGTAGTACCAACCTTTTCTGTTACTTTCTTATCTTCCTTGATGGGTTCAGCTTCAGTAGCACCAACCTTTTCTGTTACTTTCTTATCTTCCTTGATGGGTTCAGCTTCAGTAGCACAAACCTTTTCTGTTACTTTCTTATCTTCCTTGATGGGTTCAGCTTCAGTAGCACCAACCTTTTCTGTTACTTTCTTATCTTCCTTGATGGGTTCAAATTCATGAATATCACATTTTTCCTTCACTTTCAAATCTGTATCTTCCTTGATGGGTTCAGCTTCAGTGGTACCAACCTTTTCCGTCTCTTTCTCCTTCATGTCCTGTTTTATGGGTTTTACATCAGAAGTATCGTCATCATCATCATCATCATCATCCTCACCGTCGTCATCATCTAAGAAGCTACTCTCCTTCTCCTTTGGAAATTTAGCCTTACTGCATGCTTTGGATTCTTTCTCTTGATGGTCATCATCATCTTCCTCATCACTGTGTCCGAGTATAGCCTCACCACTAGAAATGTCTTCCCGTAAAGATTCCTTTCCTAATAAGGAAACTTCATCTTTCCTTGTGACTGACTCAGAGGGAAGAGGAGCTGTCTCCTGTTGGATCTCATCTGTGGAAGCGGAGAGACCATCTTTCCTTGTGACTGACTCAGAGGGAAGAGGAGTTGTCTCCTGTTGGATCTCATCTGTGGAAGCGGAGAGACCATCTTTCCTTGTGACTGACTCAGAGGGAAGAGGAGTTGTCTCCTGTTGGATCTCATCTGTGGAAGCGGAGAGACCATCTTTCCTTGTGACTGACTCAGAGGGAAGAGGAGTTGTCTCCTGTTGGATCTCATCTGTGGAAGCGGAGAGACCATCTTTCCTTGTGACTGACTCAGAGGGAAGAGGAGTTGTCTCCTGTTGGATCTCATCTGTGGAAGCGGAGAGACCATCTTTTTCTTCTACTTTTGTAACCGCCAAGTCTTGTTCAAATGATTTCTCCCCAGATGGTGGTGCATCTGACTCACGTTGACTTTCTTTCTGGATGGCAGCATCTAGGTTTTCCTTATTATATTCTGGATCTTTCTTCGCATCCTCATCGTCTGTTCTGGTGGCTGAATCATGAATGTCCTCCTGTGTTTGATGCTCCAGTCCTGGGAAGCCCTTGGTCTTTTCTTCCACAGGCGACTGATGAAGAGGAGAGTGGGTTGCACTGGGAGGTCCAGACTGTGTGGGAGAGGCCATTTTCACAGTGCTATCGTCTGGACTGAAGCACCGCTCTTCACCTTCTGAAGTAACTGAGTCTGACCTAAATGGCTTTGAGAAAGAGGGTGGAGGTGAAAGGGGTTTTGTAGGCACTGCCGTGGAGATGTCTTCTTTGGACTTAAAGAGCTCTACCTCCTCATCAACTGGTGGTTGATCCAGCTTCAAATCCTGAACAGGTTTGGAGACACGAGACTCAGAGGCAGGGAGCTTTTCCACATCCCTTTCTCTATCCTGGAACATTTGAGGAGAGGCAAAACTCTCCTGTAGTTTTTCAAGTGAAATGTCAATGTTAGGAGTTTGGTCTTCTTCTTCTTCCTCTTCGTCGTGAGCCTTGATGACCTTATCCTCAGTCTTCACATCAGAGACAACAGGAAGGCACTCCTCAGATGGAGGTGACTTTAAGCACTTGTCGTCCTCCAAGGAGGATGTTGGTGAGATGGTCCCAGCAGAGTGGAAGTGTTCTTTCCCATGTGTGGCCTCGGTTGGAATTGCCATGGGAACGATGTTAACAGTATCGTTAACCAGTGAGCTTTTGCCCGTTTCCTCAGTCTGAGGTGTAGTGACGGGAGTAACCAATTGGTCCTCTGCAATAGAGGTAGGAAAGGAGGACAATTTATCATACTCCGTGATGGATGTGGCTGAGGAAACAAGTTCTTCCTCTGCCAAGGGAGCAGACATGATGTTAGTGAATACTGATACTTGCTCCTGTCCACTCATGAAACCTTTGGTTGTTACATCAGCCATAGCTGCTGCTTGCATCTCCTTCATCCTGTGGATGGTGTCCAAGGAGCCTGTCTGATCTGGGACAGAGATGTCATATGTACCCACTTCGTATTGGAGGTGTGGTATCCTGTCTTCCGCCTCCTCGTGAATCTCCTCATCCGAGATGGTCTGTTCAGTTTCGGAGTAACCGGGAATGGTTTCGTCTTGAATGAAGGAGATGGGCTCGGCAGCAGCGGCTCCTTGCAGTGTTGATACTATGTCGGCTGTAGCGCCTCCAACATTTGAGATGTAGCCTTCCTCATCTTCCTCATCCTCCTCTTTGGCTCCAGCAGTCTGTTCGACTGCTTTGCTTTCCCAGTTCTTGGCCGATGTTTCTTTCTCTCCCGCTTCAGGTTTGTCTTTGACCTCTTCATCAGCTATCACGTCTAAGTCTTCTACCTCTTCCAGCTCTGCCTTTTCAACAACATCTTCATCTTCCTCTTCCTCCTCCTGGAATGAAGGCCTTCTGCTTTCCTCTTTAGCCATAGCTGTGGGCTTTTCAGCTTTCTCCATTTCCTCCACCTCATGTTTCCTGTCTAGTCTGTTATCTTCTCCTTCCTCTTCCTCCTCCCCTATCCCCATATCTTCCTCTTCCTCTACCATTTTCCTCTCTGCTATCAGGCCTTCTTTTTCCTCCACCTCATCGTCCTCAATGGCAGCTCCCTCATCCTCATAGATATCCACATCCTGTGCTTGAAATTCTTCTTTATGCTCTTGTGCTAATTTGTCCTCTTTTCTTTGAGATTCAGTCTCAAATCCCATTGCTGTGGCTGCTCCCTTCTCAGGTGACTTTGTGCCCGTTGGAGTTTGAGAGACAGTTTCCTGTTCTTTCTCCTCCTCCTGGGTAGGGGATTCGGTCATGCTTTCTTCTGCTGGTGTCTCCACTGCACTCTCTGGTGGCTTGGTAAGATCCTCTGGAGTGGAGGAAGCAGACATGCCCTCACCAGCCCCATTCTGTAATGGCTCAGGCTGAATGGTATCTGCTGATAGTTCCTCAGATTTGGGTTCAGCAGGCTCTGCCTTGGCCGTTTTGACTTTGCTTTTGTCGGTTTTGGGTTTACTTGACGCTTTTGCCCTGTGCAGGGTCTTTCTGACCTCTGGTGTGAGGGGTTTTAGGTCAGGTTTTGTCATCTTTCTGACCTCTGGTTTGGACGTGTCCTTTTTCTTGTCAACTTTGGGGTCTTTTTTTTTGTCTTCTTTTTTAGCTGCGTCATCTTTCTTGACATGTTTGATCTCTTTCTTTTCCTTGTCTTTTTTCTCATCCATCTTGGATGCCCTTTCCTTTGAGTGTTTTTTCAAGGATTTCTCCTTCAAAAGTTGTTTATTTTCTGGTCCATCAGTCTTGGATTTTAGTATTTTTGTGGGTTTTTCATTCTCTACCAGTTTCCTACCTTCCTTCACAGAGTCACTCTTTGCCTCTGTGGTCACCGAAACCTCATCGTCTGCTTCTTTCTTTGGGGATTTGGTAGTCTTGGGAGATGATTTGAGACTCTCTTTGCTGTCTGTCCTTTGCTTCAGCTTTGTCTGTTTTACAACAGCAGGTGGAGCTCCTGAGGCAATGTCTTTTTGTGTGGCTACTGGGTATCGCAAGAAGTCAAGGTGCTTTAATTTCTCCAGGCCTTCCAGGATTTTGTTTTGTGGTGCGTTTCCAGGGAACAGCACTCTGACAATCTTTTCGGCAGGATTGGCAGGAAGCCAGACGACTAATGCTGTAACTGATGTCAGGTAAGGTACAGATATTTCTCCCTCTTTTCCATTGGGGAGCACAATGCCAGTTTTGGCCTTGCTGTTACCCGCCCACTTTTGCATGAAAAACTGCATCTCTTTACTGTCCTTGACGGGGTTCAGAACATACATGTCTAACTTGCCCACTCCCATCTTATGGAAAAGAGTTAAAGGCTCAACAGGGTTACTGACCAGTCTACAGAGAGGCTCCGGCTTGATTCCCAGTTTGTTGAGGTACTGCAACGTGAGTGAGGCCTCCTCGATGCTACGCTTGACCTTTAGGTTTGATTCTGGCATACGTAGCTTCTCGGGTACATTGAAGAAGATCACACCAAGCTCTGGAGAGATCAGGTTCTTCATCCAGTCGCTGTAGCTAGCAGAGCCTTGTGACTGTTCCTCCTCCTGCTCTGCTATTTTCCTTTGAAGAAGCCCGTTGATGCCTGGCAGATTGTCTGCGCCAATGTGAGTGAGTAAAATCGAGTCGATGCGGTCCAAGTGTCTGACCAACTTCCAGAAGCATGATTTCCTTTCAGAGCCTCCATCCACTAGAATGTTGAAGCCATTGACCGCAAACAGGGCCGAGTCGCCCCTCCCCCCAGGGAAGACATAGCAGCAGGGCCTGGACAGTTTCAGGAAGCCTCCAGATGTGGGCGGCTCCAGGAGGTCAAAGGGCGAAGGCACGTCTACCGTCTCGGAGATGTACTCCGTGAACTCTGTGACTCCCTCCATCTTGGGGAGCACAGGCTCAGGGTTCAGTCTGTACTCAAGGAACTCCCGTAAGTGCTGCTGCTGACCCAGGGAGCTCCAACCCACCTCCGCTCGGCAGGACACAGTGAGTGTGGCCCGCTGCTCGGGGGCCGCTTCGCCCAGCAAATCACTGACCTACAGGAGAATGACAGACAGAGACAAGCCCCAAGGTCAGAGGTCAGTGCTGATGTATAAAAATTGCTCAATGACATTGCTGTTTTGATTTTCATCCACAATTCCAGTTCGTGGGAGTAATATTTAAGAATCATTTTTCATTGGTAATCTAATCTTCATTAAAAATGAAAAATAAACTAAGCCTTTCAGTACTACAGACTAGAGTCAACAATGCCAGAAAAGGCTGTTCTGAATAGGAATTGACTGTTCTGAACAGTAATAGCTTACCCCAGGATCAGCAAAGACTTGTGAGAAGCTCTGATAGGTGAAAACTCCACTTTGGAGAAGCAGGTCACCGTGGTCTGAGTTCTGCCCACTCAGGACCAAGAGCTTATGTCCTGCTGAGTCTGTGACAAGAGACTGGATCTGGGCCAGAGAACAAGACAGAGGATAATTATAGGACACAGCACAGGGTAAAGATAATATGACTTTTATATTTTTATATTGGTTAGGGCCAGTGGTTTCCAACTCTGGTCCTCCAGTATCCCCAACAGCACACATTTTTATTGTAGCCCCAGACAAACATTACCTGATTCAACTAATTGAGGGCTTGATGATTAGTTGACAGTTGAATCCGGTGTGCTTGTCAGGGGCTACAACAGAAAAATGTGTGCTGTTGGGGGTACTGGAGGAGTTGGGAAACACTTGGTTAAGCTCTGAATTTAATCAAATGTTTTTCAACTTTGTTAAGCCGTTATTGGTATGCCACTTAAAATCACAGTGAGAGAAAATAGTTTTCTTTCAGGATGTTATTAAAAAAAAAAAATGTATGAGATTCTAAATCATCAACAATTAAATGTTAAAAAGAAAATACAATTTGTTTTTTGCATGTAATGATTGACAGGTCTAAATATAGCACAAGACTAGATTTTCCTAAATGTTTTTTTTTTTATGTTGAAAACGCACCTCTAAAGCAACTGTATCCTCGGATGGGTTGACTAACACCACAGTCTCTAGGACATCACTTTTGTGGCGGAGAGTCCGTTGTCCTACAAGGGAGAGAACATCGAACAGCATGAGGAGAGAGAGGACGTGTTTTGTCAATATCGTTCATGTACTTGCTTTAAAAAGGTTTCCCTTTCAAATCCTTCTAGACATAAGCAACATTGGCACAGGTCAACAACTTAAGAGGCTACTGAGAATCTTGGCAGTCTGAGCAGTCTGCCCCAAAAACAACTTAAGAGTCTGCCCCAAAGACATCCTGCTGGAGAGCATCCAGTCTTTGCGTCTGGGAGATTTAGTACTGCACGGTGCCTGTACAGTATGTGGGCCAGACGCTTATAGAGACAGTGCGTCAAGGCAAGAACAAAAGTTGGAAAAGGAAATAGGTCACCAAATGTCTACTGGCTGTGGTTTGAAATCAGAGCTTCTTAGAACAGAACAAAGTTGAGAAGAGCTATTGGGATTGTCATGCAAGGGAATTGAGAATTGGACAATACCTAAGCTAGAATTGCATGGCTTTGTAACATATCAACATTGGCTGAATATTTAAGAACGTTTGACAATCACCATCACAAGGGCTGCGAGCATATGGTTTTCAGGTTATTGGTTAATATCAGACACTTAGGTATGAAGTCACTGACATAGAGAGAGAGAGAGAGGATAAATCATACGTGGCTACTCAGTATATATGATGTTGAACGTCCCTGTCATCATTTCTACTCATTAAAATTCAAAAGTGTTTTCTCGTGCTGGTATCTGCACTGTCATCCGTTTGCTGTGAAAGACCTCTGCAGAGAGTCGGCTTCATGTCGCCGGGCCACCTGCAAAGTAGTGATTACTGGATTATCGAATGAGGTGAGTCAGGGTAAAAGATTAAGGCCTGGATTCAGGCCGTACAGCGGAAGATCCAGGCTAAAATGTAAAAGGAATTTTCCGATTGAGCCGAGCTATGCAGCGTTTACCGCGTATGCAGTCTCCGCGACCGCAGGAAAGTTGCCTTTAATTGTCAATTGCGCAATAAATCGGATGTTCAAATCAAATGTTATTTGTCACATGAGCCGAATACAACATTGAAATGTTTACATACAAGCCCTTAACCAACACTACGGATTGAACAGATCCCTAAACTAAGGGATAAAACGGTGGCCTGGGTGATGTGAAGGACAACCTGATACTTTAGATTCAAAATCAGAATGTATACTTTAGATTCAAAATCAGAATGTATACTTTAGATTCAAAATCAGAATGTATACTTTAGATTCAAAATCAGAATATATACTTTAGATTCAAAATCAGAATGTATACTTTAGATTCAAAATCAGAATGTATACTTTAGATTCAAAATCAGAATGTATACTTTAGATTCAAAATCAGAATGTATACTTTAGATTCAAAATCAGAATGTATACTTTAGATTCAAAATCAGAATGTATACTTTAGATTCAAAATCAGAATGTATACTTTAGATTCAAAATCAGAATGTATACTTTAGATTCAAAATCAGAATGTATACTTTAGATTCAAAATCAGAATGTATACTTTAGATTCAAAATCAGAATGTATACTTTAGATTCAAAATCAGAATGTATACTTTAGATTCAAAATCAGAATGTATACTTTAGATTCAAAATCAGAATTTATACTTTAGATTCAAAATCAGGATGGACACTTTGGATCCATTTCCAAACTATAAAGTTTGCATTTGAATAGCTACCCCTGCACGTCACAGGTATTATGTATACTCATGTAAACAAATGAATAAAAAGAGACGTGTAAATTAAGTGATTGTCATGGCAATACTGTGATTGGTTGGAGTCGGTCAGTTGACCCAGGAGGAACATAATCATTGGCTGATACAAAACCAAGTGAAACTTCTTCTGAATGGTGGAGGTGATAATGAGCTTTCGTTGTCAATGATAAAGTAAGCTTTGTTACTCTTAAATGCTGGCTATATCATTACACCACTGATGAACAGACAGTCTTATTAGTAGTAGCAGAGGATACAATTACTACTGAAAGCCAAAAGAACTTGTAAAGTGGAACCGACCAGCACAGGCATAAAAGGGAAAAAAAGGAATAAGAACATTTCTGGATGTCGTGGTAACAAGTCAGAGACATTTCGGAACAAAAGCACTCCGACCACAGGCCACGGCTCACTTGGTTGCCGTTGCCATGGAAATGGACCAAATCTCTCATCATTACCCTGACTTGGCCTCTTGTGTTTTTTTTCTTCTTCAGTGAGACGCAAAGCAGCATTAGTCTGTAAGAGAGGAAAGGAGACTGGACCTGGGGCTTCAGGTGACCTGGCCACTGCTACAGAACTGACTCGAGTGCTGCTATTAGCTGCAGAAAGCAGCAAACAACTGTTAGTCTGGTCCCTGATCTGTTTGTTCTGTCATGACAATTACCCTAAAAAGCTGGTTAGACAACGTAAACAGATCTGGGACCAGGCACACCGAGAGGGACAGCTACTGTAAGTTGTACTGCCATAGGCCAACTATAGATGCTCAGTGAGCTACCAAGAGAGAAGCCTTGTTCATCAGAGCCTGCTGGAAGAGCAGCCTAGCCGTCTTCAGATGATCCCCACATGATTCTACACCACTTTGTTTCGATATCTTCCAGAGCAGTGAGGGAGTACAGAATATGACATAATACAATAGGGACGGTTGGGGGATATTCAAAACATGAGCCTAGTAGTAGAACACGTGAGCAAAAGACATGATATCAGACCTGGGGAGATGACGATCAGCTGCTTGTCCCTGTAGGATGACCCCACCCTCTCTGACACTGCAGACTGGTACAGTGTGATACTCGATGAACAAAGAGTCGGTGTCAGTCAGGGGCTGGTCAGTCTGACAGGGACGAGAGGAGCAACAACAACAGCAGTAGAAGTCATTAGGCTGATCCCAGATCTGTTTTTGTTGTGTATCTCCCAATGATCATTATCTCCTAGGATCATTGTTATGCATCACCATAAACCGCAGGAGCTTTACAGCACAAACAGATCTGGGACCAGCTTAATGACTCCCTGATGTTGTTAAGACTAAAGAGTAAAGTAATGAGCATCCCTACTGGCTGTAAATGGGTATCCCAGTTCAGTGCTGTGGTATCATGTGCACATCCCTTACCTGTCACCAACTCTAAGCGCTCTAGTTAAGGTAATATATGTGTGGCCCTGTGTCTCACCAACTCTAAAATGGGTATGGGGAATTGAAGCATATCAGAACTTGTATCTAATGGCTAAATATTGGTATCTAAAGGGTTAAAGTGGAACTAGAATTTGTGGTAATCTCTGAGAAACTCGCTCATGCTAATGAACCGAGAAGCTCAATTCCACCCCCACATTTTCTGAAGTAAATCCACCCCAAAGACATGCCTGCAAATCCACACTCAGATTTATAATAGGAAAACTCCAGTAATCCGATCCTCACTGAAATGAGTTTGCAGCAAGTAGCTTTAAGAGAAAAGTTAGTAACGACGTTCTAGAATAGTCTACACTGCGCAGTAGGTAGACGGGTGAATAATACCTTAGGTTAGAGACTTAAGGCTAGATTCAATCCTCAGCACTCTGTGTTGCAGCAAAAATAGATCCAGTTATACAGTTGAAGTCGAAAGTGTACATACACTTAGGTTGGAGTCATTAAAACTCGTTTTTCAACCACTCCATAAATTTCCTGTTAAACAAACTATGGATTTGGCAAGTCGGTTAGGACATCTACTTTGTGCATGACACAAGTCATTTTTCCAACAATTGTTTACAGACAGATTATTTCACTTATAACTCACTGTATCACAATTCCAGTGGGCCAGAAGTTTACATACACTTAGTTGGCTGTGCCTTTAATTAAACAGCTGGGAAAATTCCAGAAAATTATGTTGTGGCTTTAGGCTAACTGACACCATTTGAGTCAATTGGAGGTGTACCTGTGGATGTATTTCAAGGCCTACCTTCAAACTCAGTGCCTCTTTGCTTGACATCATGGGAAAATCAGAAGAAATAAACCAAGACCTCAGAAAAACATTGTAGACCTCCACAAGTCTGGCTCATACTTGGGTGCAATTTCCAAATGCCTGAAGGTATGCCTGAAATGACTGAAGGTACTGAAGGTACGTTCACCTGTACAAACAATAGTACACAAGTATAAACACCACGGGACCACGCAGCCGACTTAACGCCCAGGAAGGAGACGCGTTCTGTCTCCTAGAGATGAACATACTTTGGTGCGAAACGTGCAAATCAATCCCAGAACAACAGCAAAGGACCTTGTGAAGATGCTGGAGAAAACAGGTAAAAAAGTATCTATATCCACAGTAAAAACGAGTCCTATCTCGACATAACCTGAAAGGCCTCTCAGCAAGGAAGAAGACACTGCTCCAAACCTGCCATAAAAAAAACAGACTACGGTTTGCAAATGCACATGGGGACAAAGATTGTACTTTTTGGAGAAATGTCCTCTGGTCTGATGAAACAAAAATAGAACTGTTTGGCCATAATGACCATCGTTATGTTTGGAGGAAAAAGGAGGAGGCTTGCAAGCCGAAGAACACCATCCAAATCATGAAGCACGGAGGTGGCAGCATCATGTTGTGGGGGTGCTTTGCTGCAGGAGGGACTGGTGCACTTCACAAAATAGATGGCATCATGAGAGAGGGAAAATTGTGGATATATTAAAGCAGCATCTCAAGACATCAGTCAGGAAGTTAAAGCTTGGTCGCAAATGGGTCTTACAAATAGACAACGACCCCAAGCATACTTCCAAAGTTGTGGCAAAATGGCTTAAGGACAACAAAGTCAAGGTATTGGAGTGGCTATCTCAATCCTCTAGAAAATGTATTTACAAAATATAAAATTGTTATATACCCTTTGTCGGCAAATCCTACAATGTGATTTTCTGGATTTTTTCTCTTTCATTTTGTCTATCATAGTAGAAGTGTACCTGTGATAAAAATTACAGGCCTCTCTCATCTTTTTAAGTGGGAGAACTTGCACAATTTGTGGCTGACTAAATACTTTTTTGCCCCACTGTATGTATGTATGTATGTATGTATGTATGTATGTATGTATGTATGTATGTATGTATGTATGTATGTATGTATGTATGTATGTATGTATGTATGTATGTATGTATGTATGTATGTATGTATGTATGTATGTATGTATGTATGTATGTATGTATGTATGTATGTATGTATGTATGTATGTATGTATGTATGGGGGATTGGAAGTGATGCAGACAATTACATTGATGGAAGCAACAATCAGTCTGCAATATTAAAGCTGATCTACCACCTAAACAACCCCAAGCAAGTAATGGAGAGTAGAAAGTTAGATTACACTCAATTATTGATGTAGGTTTGTCCATCTGAGTCCGCCATGATTAAGTCATATTTAGTCATATAAACACGTAAAACTACATCACGAGTACACGTCAGACAGCTGTGTTTCCCAGCTTTGCCAATTTTGTTTAAACAGTCCTTTTGAAGAGCAGGATGTTCAGCCAAGTTTCCCTCCTCTATTCATCACACTGGCTTTTCCTTTAACTCGCATCCCAGAAACAGTGAAAGTATCCCACTTCAAGGTAACTGACATCCCGCCAAAAGGCATGTTGAAAACTCCAATCTTAAAAAAAGAGGCCAAAGAACAAATGCATTTGGTGGTTGAGTTTCCTGCTCAATATCCTCAGACTGCTCTAATTTCGGCAAAGGATTTTCTATCACCTCTCACGTCTGCGTCATTTCCTGACATGTACAAAAAAACAGTATTCAGCAGTTGTTATCATCTTAAAGCAGCCTCCATCACACATTCAGCAATAGACTTGTTTCCTTCAAGATCAAAGAAGATCACAGAGGAGGGACATTACCATAGCATTAGCTTTGTGTCCTCACTTCTCTGTACAAGGGTGGTACTAACTTCTTGACAATACACATAATAAAATCCCATATGAACTCTCCCACACAATCCCATAAAGACCCGAACCACCCAGACACCCACATTCAGAAGACCTTGAATGAGAAGCCAGCGAAACAAGAGCAGATACTGACAAATCTCAATGTCCTGAGGTAAACGAACTAAAGCAACACTGTTGACGTTGGATCATGTCCGGCTTGGTCAGCGGTTGACTTAAGAACCTCAGTCAGGAGGAACCTAAACGATTAGCTCCAGACTCGACTCGACTCTCCATACAGCACTCCAACACCCAGAGGACAGAAGGTTGTTTTTCCAGACAGAACTCACTGTTACTCTCGTCGGTCCTCCTTTACCTCAGCTGACCTGCTTGATATAAATACCTCCATCTGAACTCTGGAAATGAGAGCACTCTGTTTAAAAAACAGCTCATCCACGGCTCAGATGCTGCACTGCTCCACATAGCCTGCTCCACATAGCCTGCTCCACATAGCCTGCTCCACATTTAGCAATAATCAGGGACTGAGAGAATGTTCAAGGAATTTAAAAAAAGAAGGCATCTAAAATTGTCTTGCTTTTGGTCTTCAGAGGCAGCATCTAACTCTGTCTCACTGTAGCCAGCTATACCAGCTGGAGTTGAGCTAGAACTGAGACGATGTTGAATCAATGTTAGATGCTTGGCATCCGTCGTGCTTCTCTTACTGACAAAACATGTCGCAGAGAGTTATCAGAATGGGAGGTACGGAGTAGGACACAGTTGATTTAGGGTCAGTTTTGCATTTTTTCATAACTACATAATGGTTAGATAGGGTACCTGTAGATCCCCCAGAACTACATAATGGTTAGATAGGGTACCTGTAGATCCCCCAGAACTACATAATGGTTAGATAGGTACCTGCAGATCCCCCAGAACTACATAATGGTTAGAGAGGGTACCTGTAGATCCCCCAGAACTACATAATGGTTAGAGAGGGTACCTGTAGATCCCCCAGAACTACATAATGGTTAGATAGGGTACCTGTAGATCCCCCAGAACTACATAATGGTTAGAGAGGGTACCTGTAGATCCCCCAGAACTACATAATGGTTAGATAGGGTACCTGTAGATCCCCCAGAACTACATAATGGATAGAGAGGGTACCTGTAGATCCCCCAGAACTACATAATGGTTAGAGAGGGTACCTGCTATATTATTATTATAACTCTTATCAAGGGCGTTAGATACAGATACAGTCTCATGTAGTAGCCTGTGTTTTGACTAAGATCCTCTATCCAAACACACAAAATATACAAACCGGCATAAATCTGGTACCTGATAGAGATCTGATGCATTCTCTTCATAAACCTGCAAATAAATAAACTCTCTGGTACCCTTTTCACACTACTGTGCCAATTATAGCTGGGCTTGGGCTTGGTTCGGCTCAGTAGTGTGAGTAAGCTATGGATGAGAGACTGATTGGCTTGCTAAGACACCTTCAACAGTACACAACAAGTATGAGGCCATCATGGCAGCCCTATGCCGTTAAGCGTTTAGATAAAGTTCCGAGGGCTACGTCTGACAACGGTGACCTAACGATGTCATCTCATGTTTACTGCAGTCACTCTAAACTTGTTGAGGTGACAATGTGGGCTTTTTTTTTTTTTACGGAACACCGGCACTCAACAGGTCAACAGAAGGCAATTTTTGACCTGATGCCTGCTGGGTCATCTTATGGAAAGACGCCCAAAAGTCAAGTAAAGAGTAAACAAAAGTCAAGTAAAGAGGCACATCAAAACAAGGTTAGCGCCGCTGATCTAATTTTGCTAATGTGACTTAATTCTCGTCTGAGGACAAAAGGGCCATTATCTTCAATATAACTTATTGGAAAAAGAAGTGAACTGGAAAATTAAAAAAGGAGTCGGCGAGACCAGGCAATAGCAGAAAAGATCATTGCGCAACCTTCACAGAACACAAAGTATTACATTTCAAGTGAAAGTCCACTTTCATGTAGGCTCCTTATCAGATGCTGAACCACTGGCGTGTCATATCTGCACAGAGCTAACAGGGCTCTAGAGGGCGGCCATTTTACTTTGCATATGAGCCTAAACATCTGGAATTTCTATTTAGGAACACCAGTGCACCTAGGAAAATGTAAGGATTCTAGCTTTATTACCTCAAATATTTTTAATTGTGCTCCTAAATTTATTTGTGTGCTCCTACATTTTCTTCAAATTTACCCCCACACAAATTTACCCCCACACAAATTTACCCCCACACAAATTTACCCCCACACAAATTTACCCCCACACAAATTTACCCCCACACAAATTTACCCCCACACAAATTTACCCCCACACAAATTTACCCCCACACGTGCACCTTGTAAAAAAATATCAGTGTAGATCCCTGCCTAAATGACCACCTCAAATGTCTCTATACACCTTTCATGGCCTTATTCAGTGGAAAGACCATATAGACAGAATCTTTATTTAAACGGGGAGTCACACTGAGATTAAACATCTCTTTTACAAAACAACCCTGTATATATTACAATAAAAAACAGCCCTGGATATATTACAATAAACATATTTAATAAAAGCAATCACATTGAACTACATAGAGGTCCACAATCAATATACATATATTACATAAAGCTGACCCATATATTTACTCAACATGATTGAGAAACATGTCAGTTCCACACAACACATCTCTATAGTACATATGTTACTGTAGGTAATGTAGGTATTGTAGGTAATGTTGCACTCTCCTCAACTTTACTTTAGCACCTTTGGCTTTTAACTTTCGGGACATCTTGTCCTAAAAATAAATAAGATATATTTTTGCATTGCTAACGGATTTATTTCCAAACCCTCAGACAGGGTAGTGGTTAGAGTGTGGAGGCGGAAGCGTAGCCTAGTGGTTAGAGTGTAGAGGCGGCAGGTAGCCTAGTGGTTAGAGTGTAGAGGTGGCAGGGTAGCCTAGTGGTTAGAGTGTAGAGGTGGCAGGTAGCCTAGTGGTTAGAGTGTAGAGGCGGCAGGGTAGTGGTTAGAGTGTAGAGGTGGCAGGGTAGTGGTTAGAGTGTAGAGGTGGCAGGGTAGTGGTTAGAGTGTAGAGGTGGCAGGGTAGTGGTTAGAGTGTAGAGGTGGCAGGGTAGTGGTTAGAGTGTAGAGGTGGCAGGGTAGCCTAGTGGTTAGAGTGTAGAGGTGGCAGGTAGCCTAGTGGTTAGAGTGTAGAGGCGGCAGGGTAGCCTAGTGGTTAGAGTGTAGAGGCGGCAGGGTAGCCTAGTGGTTAGAGTGTAGAGGTGGCAGCGTAGCCTGGTGGTTAGAGTGGAGAGGTGGCAGGTAGCCTAGTGGTTAGAGTGTAGAGGCGGCAGCGTAGCCTAGTGGTTAGAGTGTAGAGGTGGCAGGGTAGCCTAGTGGTTAGAGTGTAGAGGCGGCAGCGTAGCCTAGTGGTTAGAGTGTAGAGGTGGCAGGGTAGCCTAGTGGTTAGAGTGTAGAGGTGGCAGGGTAGCCTAGTGGTTAGAGTGTAGAGGTGGCAGCGTAGCCTGGTGGTTAGAGTGTAGAGGTGGCAGGTAGCCTAGTGGTTAGAGTGTAGAGGCGGCAGCGTAGCCTAGTGGTTAGAGTGTAGAGGTGGCAGGGTAGCCTAGTGGTTAGAGTGTAGAGGCGGCAGCGTAGCCTAGTGGTTAGAGTGTAGAGGTGGCAGGGTAGCCTAGTGGTTAGAGTGTAGAGGTGGCAGGGTAGCCTAGTGGTTAGAGTGTAGAGGTGGCAGGGTAGCCTGGTGGTTAGAGTGTAGAGGTGGCAGGTAGCCTGTTGGTTAGAGTGTAGAGGCGGCAGGGTAGCCTAGTGGTTAGAGTGTAGAGGTGGCAGGGTAGCCTAGTGGTTAGAGTGTAGAGGTGGCAGGGTAGCCTAGTGGTTAGAGTGTAGAGGTGGCAGCGTAGCCTAGTGGTTAGAGTGTAGAGGCGGCAGGGTAGCCTAGTGTTTAGAGTGTAGAGGCGGCAGGGTAGCCTAGTGTTTAGAGTGTAGAGGCGGCAGGGTAGAGCCTAGTGTTTAGAGTGTAGAGGCGGCAGGGTAGCCTAGTGTTTAGAGTGTAGAGGCGGCAGGGTAGCCTAGTGTTTAGAGTGTAGAGGCGGCAGGGTAGCCTAGTGTTTAGAGTGTAGAGGCGGCAGGGTAGCCTAGTGTTTAGAGTGTAGAGGCGGCAGGGTAGCCTAGTGTTTAGAGTGTAGAGGCGGCAGGGTAGCCTAGTGTTTAGAGTGTAGAGGCGGCAGGGTAGCCTAGTGTTTAGAGTGTAGAGGCGGCAGGGTAGCCTAGTGGTTAGAGTGTAGAGGCGACAGGGTAGCCTAGTGGTTAGAGTGTAGAGGCGGCAGGGTAGCCTAGTGTTTAGAGTGTAGAGGCGGCAGGCCTAGTGTTTAGAGTGTAGAGGCGGCAGGGTAGCCTAGTGTTTAGAGTGTAGAGGCGGCAGGGTAGCCTAGTGTTTAGAGTGTAGAGGCGGCAGGATAGCCTAGTGTTTAGAGTGTAGAGGCGGCAGGGTAGCCTAGTGGTTAGAGTGTAGAGGCGACAGGGTAGCCTAGTGTTTAGAGTGTTGGACAAGTAACCGGAAGGTTGCAAGTTCAAACCCCCGAGCTGACGAGGTACAAATCTGTCGTTCTGCCCCTGAACAGGCAGTTAACCCACTGTTCCTAGGCCGTCATTGAAAATAAGAATTTGTTCTTAACTGACTTGCCTGGTTAAATAAAGGTAAAATAAAAAATAAAATAAAAAATATGCGGGTCTCTTTTCTCCTATGACCTTGCTAAGTCTATCAGGGACTGAGAGTAAGGCGCAGACAGCCAACCCACTGTTTCTCCGAAACAAGCCCGATCCTAACACCAGCCAACTATTTCTTGGGTGTCGATTGGCTCACCAACTTGCACCTTAAAGCCGAACAGGAAGTGTATGTCCTAGTTCCTGGCCGTAATCCTAGTCCTGTGATTTGGCAGTGCTGGATGTTTGTGCCGCTAAGCCAGTGAAACCCTCTCTACGTTAATCACAGCTGGGCTTTTGAGTTCCAAGCTGTCCCAATCTGTCCCAATCTCAGACCCTCAACTGGATTCTGGGCCTTTTGAGTTCCAAGCTGTCCCAATCTGTCCCAATCTCAGACCCTCAACTGGATTCTGGGCCATTGAATCCAGGAGTGTTCATGAAGGCACACAAATGGACGAAAATGTGTGTTTCTAATCCACGAGTGTTGCAAAATCAATGTACGCATTCAATACCAGTCAAAGTTTTGGGCACACCTACTAATTTCAAGTTTTTTTCATTTATTTGTACTGTTTTCATTCCAGGTGAAGCTGGTTGAGAGAATGCCAAGAGTGTGCAAAGCTGTCATCAAGGCAAAGGGTTGCTACTTTGAAGAATCTCAAACAGAAAATATATTTTGATTTGTTTAACACTTTTTTAAAACGCTTACTACATGATTCCATATTTTATTTAACAAGGCAAGTCAGTTATGAACAGTGGGTTAACTGCCTTGTTCAGGGGCAGAACGAAAGATTTTTACCTTGTCAGCACAGGGTTTCGATCATGCAACCTTTTGTTTACAAGTCCAACGCTCTAACCACTAGGCTACCTGCCACCCCATATGTGTTATTTCATAGTTTTGATGTCTTCACTATTGTTCTACAATGTAGAAAATAGTAAAAAATACAGAAAAGCCCTTGAATGAGTAGGTGTGTCAAAACCTTTGACTGGTACTGTACATGTTATTCAATCATTTCATCCAAACTTCTCACGCGGGTCAACGAGCATCTGCATAGCCAGGCGCTAAAATAGAACTTGGTTATATTTTTAGAGGCATGACACATTGCAAGTCCCACCTCTCCCACCTCCTCATTGGTTTTCACGAGCTTACACCCACATAGATGATTGAAAGATGAACTGAGTTCCACACTCCAGTCCAGTTAGTGATGGTAATGCCCCTTAAAGTTGGTTGCCAACCGCCATATTAAGTCCAAAGAAGAAGAAGCCTGAAGGAGGAGAGATCACTAGAAACTAACTAGGTTTCCCCTTTGATCTGTGGATTCATTGTCGGAGTAGAGGAAACATGAATTCTACAAAAATCCTGAAAAAAAATGACCTTGTGCATTATTTCAGGTAAAATAATAACCCAATGTTTATATCCCGGGACAAATGAAATGTCCATGAATGTTTCATGTGTTTCGACCTGTCCTAAAATTAATATAGTTGGTTCAGAGTTCGTTTTGATATTTCAACCTCCGTGTCCTGATCACGTCTGGTGTGGATGGACAATATCAACACGCTCGCGATGGCGCAAGCCCGGTTTAGTCGGCATGCAAGACTCCATACCTTACTGCTCGGATCAGACAGAATAAACCCCAGGAAGCTAACAGTTGGATATATAGGCTGGGCTGGCATCATACTGCTCTCACATGCCAATCTTCTCTGACCAGTGAGGAAGGATGTGCTATAATAATATACAACAAGAGGAAAGGATCAAACTAAGTATATTTCACCTTCATCAGTATCAAGACAGAGAGACAAGAAGAGATAGAAGACACAGATAGACTATGAAACCGAGAAAGAGTATAAGGATGGAGAGATAGTTAGAGGACACATAGGCAGGCAGTAGAGTGAAGAGATACAGGCAGTAGAGTGAAGAGATACAGGCAGTAGAGTGAAGAGATACATAACCAGGCAGACAGACAGACAGAAAAGGGCAACAGTAGGGGATTGGCGCTGTGGCAATCGTCTCCTAGAGACCTGGGATGCTCACACTGTACCCACACTGTGCCAACCATGACATCACTACCACCATCAAGGACAACAACCACCCGAGCCACTGCCTGTTCACCCCACGATCGTCCAGAAGGCGAGGTCAGTACAGGTGCATCAAAGCTGGGACCGAGAGACTGAAAAACAGCTTCTATCTCAAGGCCATCAGACTGTTAAACAGCCACCACTAACATTGAGTGGCTGCTGCCAACACACTGACTCAAATCTCTAGCCACTTTAATAATAAAAAATTGGATGTAATAAATGTATCACTAATCACTTTAAACAATGCCACTTTATATAATGTTTACATACACTATTATACTCATCTCATATCTCATACTGTACTCTAGACCATCTACTGCATCTTGCCTATGCTGTTCGGCCATCGCTCATCCATATATTTATATGTGCATATCCTTATTCACCCCTTTACATAGTTGTTGTGAAATAAGGTAGCTGTTGTGACATTGTTAGATTACTTGTTAGATATTACTGCACGGTCGGAACATTTCGCTACACTCGCATTAACATCTGCTAACCATATGTTTGTGACCAATAACATTTCATTTGATTTGACACAGGGGGCATATAGAGACCCTGTGTGGGTCAAAGGTCATAGACCTCTCACCTCCAACACTCCTGATCAAACCATCTCTGTCCCTCCCATTTTACTCTATGTCATATAATAAATATCTCACCTCCAACTCTCCTGATCAACTATATTTCATATAAAATAATGTCTAAATTTTCCCCTTATTCCATTCTATCACTATGCAGGCTACTATAAGGAGCTTGATTGACTATTTACGTAAGAAGCTGCGAGGGGAGACAGAACAGTAATAAAAAATAGAAATAAATTATCCATAGATCCTTGTTTTGACTTCTCTTATTAAATCATTCAGATTTAGGGAAGTCAATTGCATGAGGCCGCAGGATGCAAACGATAACAAGTTGGTAATGAATACTAATTGCATCCACAATGTTGTGCTTGTGTAACCACAGCTAATATACAGCCCACACAGTCAGTAACATATTGGAGTACTCTGGATATTGGATTGTTTTCACTGTATGACAACAACAAAAAACAAGCTTGTCGTCACTTGTCAAATATTCTTCTTATGCTGAGCATCGCAAAAGGCCAGAGGTGTCAGGTTTCAGGTCCCCAATGAGTTGATGCACAGTGACATGTCATCCATCTTCATGACAACCCAAGACAGGGTCACGGGGTCAAATGGACAACCAGGAGACAGGTATTATGAAAAATAACTGTCATAGTGGTCTTCAACACACTGACAAGTGATATCATCGCTCGAGTTGAGAAAACCCAGAGAGAGAGAGAGAGAGAGAGAGAGAGAGGGAGAGAAAGAACATTCTCCATTCTTTCCCATCTCACAAATCTTATTTCGGGACACTGAGTCCTTCCAAATCTTTCAGAGTTCAGGAAATCTGACAGAGATAGCAATTCCCCTAAAGAAAAGTTACACAGAAAACTAATTTGGTGTAAAATTGGTGTGGCTATCGAGTAAACCACTGCTTGCTTGCCTGGAGGCCTTTCAGCCACTGTACATGGAGAGGAAGAGGGCCTGGGAATTTACTCTCAGTTTAGGGTGGATTTCAGAACTGCTGGTAGGCAGTTTGGGGTTACAGATTGGTTGCAACCAGTTTATTTTAAAACAGCAACGCCGTAGATATGTCTCTTCAAGTGAATGTTGAGCGCGAAGACATATGTAAAATATGTAGGCAGGATTATTTTTGGACAACGGATTTCCTGTATTGACGTGGCAGTTATGATGGTTATGTACTCAAAACTCTCAGCCCACAATTATGTTTTGTCTCCCACTGGATTTAGGATTTGGATTTTGTCCCTCGTTGGAGTTGGGAATTTATGTTAAAGCTTGAGGCGTGTTTCTTTATTCCTTTGAAAGCTAACACAATACACAAATAAAATCAAGAATAGCTGCAACACATATCATGAAAACGACGCCAAGCCAGCATGGTAACAAACCTAATCATCTAGTTTCCTCAGGGAGAATTTCAGTATGGAACTCTACGTCAAAAAACACAAAAAAAGGGAGAGCTGTAGCCTACGTGAAATGTAGCTTCCCAAAAGGACCGTCTTAACTTGCACGGCTGGTTTGAATCCAAGCGCCTTAGAGCCTAGGTGGCAGGCAAATTGGATGCCTGGTGCACCAGGTGCAGTCAGCAGATCTGGGATCAGGGGGGAAGATGGTGCAGGACGACCAGTGGGAATAGAGCTCCGCAGTAGAGGATTAATGTTTACTGCTATACTGCAATGCTTAAGGGGAACGGTCGCCTCAGCCCAATATGCTTGCTTTCAGCAATAATGCCCTGTCTGTGACGTGACTGCTCTCCCCCTCTCCTTTTCTCTAGACTATCTTTCTATCCTTCTACCAAGAAACAGACCATATAGGGAGAATGATGGTGTGTGTCTGTGTGAAAGATAGAGAAATCTGTCCTGTCCTACCTACCCACTGCATTTCAAAGGGAGTGTTTACTCACTGCAGAGAGAGAGAGGGTGAACGGCCACACAGCCCCTCAGCACCACAGTAGCCTTAGACAGCTGGCTCTCTCTGTACCCCAACACAGCAGGCAAGGAGACTGCTCACTTTAATTAACTGTTTTATTTAACCTTTATTTAACTAGGAAAGTCAGTTAAGAACAAATTCTTATTTACAATGACAGCCTAAAACGGCCAAACCCGGATGACGCTGGGCCAATTGTGCACCACCCTATGGGACAAGGTTGTGATACAGCCTGGAATCGAACCAGAGTCTGTGGTGAAGCCTCTAGCACTGGGATGCAGTGCTTTAGAGCACTGCGCCACTCGGAAGCCCCAGAACTACTGAACTCTCTGAGCCTGTTCTTTCTACTGGAGTTATTTCAGAGCCTGGCAGTTCTAGTATCTTCCTTTCCTTGTCTCCTTTCCTCAAGGATCTGAATGTGACAGAGGTGTTCACAATAAGATGAAGATATATCCGGTGCTTATAAGATGGAGATATATCCGGTACTGGAGGTGTTCCAGCCGTTGTATTGGTACAGGAGGTGTTCCAACCGTTGTCGTGGTACAGGAGGTGTTCCAGCCATTGTAGTGGTGCAGGAGGTGTTCCAGTCGATGTCGTGGTACAGGAGGTGTTCCAGCCATTGTAGTGGTGCAGGAGGTGTTCCAGTCGATGTCGAGGTACAGGAGGTGTTCCAGCCCTTGTATTGGTACAGGAGGTGTTCCAACCGTTGTCGTGGTACAGGAGGTGTTCCAGCCATTGTAGTGGTGCAGGAGGTGTTCCAGTCGATGTCGTGGTACAGGAGGTGTTCCAGCCGTTGTATTGGTACAGGAGGTGTTCCAGCCGTTGTAGAGGTACAGGAGGTGTTCCAGCCATTGTCGTGGTGCAGGAGGTGTTCCAGCCGTTGTAGAGGTACAGGAGGCGTTCCAGCCATTGTCGTGGTACAGGAGGCGTTCCAACCGCTGTCATGGTACAGGAGGCGTTCCAGCCGTTGTCGTAGTACAGGAGGTGTTCCAGCCGTTGTAGAGGTACAGGAGGTGTTCCAGCCGTTGTAGAGGTACAGGAGGTGTTCCAGCCGTTGTAGAGGTACAGGAGGTGTTCCAGCCGTTGTAGAGGTACAGGAGGTGTTCCAGCCGTTGTAGAGGTACAGGAGGTGTTCCAGCCGTTGTCGTGGTACAGGAGGTGTTCCAGCCATTGTATTGGTACATGAGGTGTTCCAACCGTTGTCGTGGTACAGGAGGTGTTCCAGCCGCTGTCGTGGTACAGGAGGTGTTCCATCTGTTGTATTGGCACAGGAGGTGTTCCAGCCGTTGTATTGGTACAGGAGGTGTTCCAGACGTTGTAGAGGTACAGGAGGTGTTCCAGCCGTTGTAGAGGTACAGGAGGTTTTCCAGACGTTGTCGTGGTACAGGAGGTGTTCCAGCCGTTGTATTGGTACAGGAGGTGTTCCAGCCGTTGTATTGGTACAGGAGGTGTTCCAGCCGAGGTCGCGGTACAGGAGGTGTTCCAGCCGTTGTTGCGGTACTGGAGGTGTTCCAGCCGTTGTATTGGCACAGGAGGTGTTCCAGCCGTTGTATTGGCACAGGAGGTGTTCCAGCCGTTGTATTGGTACAGGGGTTGTTCCAGCCGTTGTCGTGGTACAGGAGGTGTTCCAGCCGTTGTATTGGTACAGGTGGTGTTCCAACCGTTGTCGTGGTACAGGAGGTGTTCCAGCCGTTGTATTGGTACAGGAGGTGTTCCAGCCGTTGTATTGGTACAGGAGGTTTTCCAGTCGATGTCGTGGTACAGGAGGTGTTCCAGACGTTGTAGAGGTACAGGAGGTGTTCCAGACGTTGTAGAGGTACAGGAGGTGTTCCAGACGTTGTATTGGTACAGGAGGTTTTCCAGGCGTTGTCGTGGTACAGGAGGTTTTCCAGCCATTGTATTGGTACAGGAGGTGTTCCAACCGTTGTCGTGGTACAGGAGGTGTTCCAGCCGCTGTCATGGTACAGGAGGTGTTCCATCTGTTGTATTGGCAAGGGAGGTGTTCCAGCCGTTGTAGAGGTACAGGAGGTGTTCCAACCGTTGTAGAGGTACAGGAGGTGTTCCAGTCGTTGTTGTGGTGCAGGAGGTATTCCAGCCGTTGTAGAGGTACAGGAGGTGTTCCAACCGTTGTAGAGGTACAGGAGGTGTTCCAGTCGTTGTCGTGGTACAGGAGGTGTTCCAGCTGTTGTCGTGGTACAGGAAGTGTTCCAGCCGGTGTCGTGGTACAGAAGGTTTTCCAGTCGTTGCCTGGTAAATGGTGAGCGCTGGTCTGACAGACTTCACTGATAAGTGGAACCATGTGATCTGGTTTGGAACTATAAGGAGAGCCTGGTCATTTTCCATCCTTCTAGGGCTCAAAAGCAACCAGTGACTCAAATTGTTTAGGGTTCACACAGAGTCTGACTGGGATGGAAGTGAAACGATTCACACAGAGTCTGACTGGGATGGAAGTGAAACGATTCACACAGAGTCTGACTGGGATGGAAGTGAAACGGTTCACATAGAGTCTGACTGGGATGGAAGTGAAACGATTCACACAGAGTCTGACTGGGAACCGGTTCACACAGAGTCTGACTGGGATGGAAGTGAAACGATTCACACAGAGTCTGACTGGGATGGAAGTGAAACGATTCACATAGAGTCTGACTGGGATGGAAGTGAACCGGTTCACACAGAGTCTGACTGGGATGGAAGTGAAACGGTTCACATAGAGTCTGACTGGGATGGAAGTGAAACGATTCACATAGAGTCTGACTGGGATGGAAGTGAAATGATTCACACAGAGTCTGACTGGGATGGAAGTGAAACGATTCACACAGAGTCTGACTGGGATGGAAGTGAAACGATTCACACAGAGTCTGACTGGGAACCGGTTCACACAGAGTCTGACTGGGAAACGGTTCACACAGAGTCTGACTGGGATGGAAGTGAAACGGATGAAGTTGATTTGAGAGCTACTGTTACTGCATTTACATACTAGTCCCTCAATACTAGAAGAGTCTTGTAATCTACTTCAGAATATTGCAGTAGAGTAGTTCTTCAGTGGTCTAATAGCTGTTTAACTTAATCACATACTCTGATGAGGAAACTCAATGCTGAGGCATGCTTGAGGGTAAATCTTAGCCTGGGTAAACCAGACTGAATGCTGAGTGAAACAATGGTGGCAGGGCATTCAGTCTGGTTAAACCAAGCTAGGCTAGCGAGACTAAATCACAGCACATTGGCCCATCTTTGAAACCATGCAGTGTCGTTGTGGCAAATTATACATGTTTAATGACAATGGTAATCGCAATGTCCTTCCTCCTTGTGCCTGTCTGCCAGTGTGTGTGTGTGTGTGTGTGTGTGTGTGTGTGTGTGTGTGTGTGTGTGTGTGTGTGTGTGTGTGTGTGTGTGTGTGTGTGTGTGTGTGTGTGTGTGTGTGTGTGTGTGTGTGTGTGTGTGTGTGTGTGTGTGTGTGTGTGTGTGTGTGTGTGTGTGTGCGTGTGTGTGTGTGTGCGTGTGTGTGAGAGAGAGTCTGTGTGTGTATGATTACCTGTAGTTATTCATAGATTGCACTTCACTTCAACAAATTAGGTTATCTAAATTAGGTCTCAGGCCAGTGATTACATAAGTTCCCGAACATATTTCCCCAGACATGCAACTGTCGGCCAGGTCGTGAACCAACACTCCTAATTTCAGAGTGAGAGTGGCTCATTGTTTGAAACCCAATCCCAAATCCTGACAGATTAGGAAGTAAGCACCCTGTTGACTGGCTAAGACTCCATTGATTTGAAACCATTCCTGAAAGGTGTTGTAGCAAAATGTACACATATAATGACGACGGTAATCGCAAATGTCCTTCAAATAGAAATGGACTTAAAGTGGATAAAGTAGGATCACCTGATTGTGCCTCCTAAATGACTTGGCAGACCACCGCTACTGTTTATCAAGCTTTTGTCTGTTGATGTGGAATGTCCAGATTGTTATGGATATGGTTATTCAATCCCTCAGTTTCCTAGAAACCTGGTGATCACAACTGAATGAATGGGACTGTAATTAAAAGGGCAACACACTCTATAATCTACAGTTGGCACCACACTCCATAGTTAAAAAGGGCAACACACTCTATAATCTACAGTTGGCACCACACTCCATAATTAAAAAGGGCAACACACTCTATAATCTACAGTTGGCACCACACTCCATAATAATTATAAAAGGGCATAATTAAAAACAACACTCTATAATCTACAGTTGGCACCACACTCCATAATTAAAAAGGGCAACACATAATTAAAAAGGGCAACACACTCTATAATCTACAGTTGGTTGGCACCACACTCCTATAATCTACAGTTAATTAAAAAGGGCAACACACTCTATAATCTACAGTTGGCACCACACTCCATAATTAAAAAGGGCAACACACTCTATAATCTACAATTGGCACCACACTCCATAATTAAAAAGGGCAACACACTCTATAATCTACAGTTGGCACCACACTCTATAATTAAAAAGGGCAACACACTCTATAATCTACAGTTGGCACCACACTCCATAATAAAAAAGGGCAACACACTCTATAATCTACAGTTGGCACCACACTCCATAATTAAAAAGGGCAACACACTCTATAATCTACAGTTGGCACCACACTCCATAATTAAAAAGGGCAACACACTCTATAATCTACAGTTGGCACCACACTCCATAATTAAAAAGGGCAACACACTCTATAATCTACAGTTGGCACCACACTCCATGATTAAAAAGGGCAACACACTTCCGTAGTCTCTGTTGCCTGCAGTTATCAAATGTCTGACTTAAGGCATTGTTCATTGAAGAATCCCTATTGTTGACCAATGACCGAAGGTTCGTAGACTTCTGCTTGCTTCAAGGAAAAATTCTGTGTTCACAAAGAGCAGAAAAAAAACCTTGCCGAAGACCCAAAACTAACAAAAACGTCACAAACATCATCAGCGTTATAATATATAGGATGGGAAGCGTGCAGATGCCTTTAGCCTAGTGCAGGTAGCCTAGTGGTTAGAGGGGCGGGACGGCAGGTAGCCTAGTGGTTAGAGGGGCGGGGCGGCAGGTAGCCCAGTGGTTAGAGGGGCGGGGCGGCAGGTAGCCTAGTGGTTAGAGGGGCGGGGCGGCAGGTAGCCTAGTGGTTAGAGGGGCGGGGCGGCAGGTAGCCTAGTGGTTAGAGGGGCGGGGCGGCAGGTAGCCTAGTGGTTAGAGGGGCGGGGCGGCAGGTAGCCTAGTGGTTAGAGGGGCGGGGCGGCAGGTAGCCTAGTGGTTAGAGGGGCGGGGCGGCAGGTAGCCTAGTGGTTAGAGGGGCGGGGCGGCAGGTAGCCTAGTGGTTAGAGGGGCGGGGTGGCAGGTAGCCTAGTGGTTAGAGCGTTGGGCCAGTAACCATAAAGGTTGCTGCATCAAATCCCTGAGCTGACAAGGTAAAAATCTGTCGTTCTGAGTAAGGCAGTTTAACCCACTGTTCCCTGGGTGCTGAAGACGTGGATGTTGATTTATGGCAGTCCCCCCACCTCTCTGATTCAGAGGGTTAAATGTGGAAGACACATTTCAGTTGAAGGCATTCAGTGACTAGGTATCCCACCTTACCCTAAAGCAAGCTAATAGCTCTACGAAGGTCAGAGAAACAAAAGATTACGAGTGATATAGCTTGTAGAGAACAACCAAACAGGTTTATCAAATGACTCGTGTCTCTAGCCCACAGACACATTTAGCTCACTGTCAATCTTTCACTTGATCCTGGTGGGTGAGTGAGAGCTGCAATATGTTCCGATTGTTCAGTGTGTGTACGTTGGGATTCAAAACATCACCCCAGAATGCACGCCTGCGAGCCTGATATATGTATATTTGAAACGTCTCCACTTTACAGTCACACTAATGGATAAATCGTTCATTTACATAAACCTTCATTATAATGCAGTACAAGCATTAATGCGTCATCGTTTCAATTCAGGCTTGAGTAACATCATTTGAATCCCCCGTCTCATCCCTGCTGTCGATCATTATTTCCATTCATCAGCCCCTCAAGTCATACAGACACACACGCACACAAACACACATCATACATGCTGCGTCTGAGTCATAGGGACCATTGCTGAGTCACTGGAGAGGCCTGGGATATTCCCAATGCACCCAGCGCTAGTAGCCATAGGTTACAACATTGCTCTGGAGTCTTAAACGAAAAGGGTGCTGATCGCATTGATTCAAAAGCAGGAATATAATGATCTCCCACCATCTCTTTACAGCATGATATTTGTTTCATTCATAAACATAAATGCAGAAGGTAATGTTGAACAAAGAACCACATTCAGCAGAGTGAACGTGACATGAACAAGTATGACTCATTCATCTAGTTTACGTTTAATGCCCCCGGATATCTTTAGCAAATCCAGACATTCTGAGGAACGTGCACATTCTGAGGAACGTGCACATTCTGAGGAACGTGCACGAGCCTTAACACTTCATTATAGTCCACTTTGCAGGATATAGGGGCGTTTGCGCGTCCTTGTGAGATTCTAAATTGTCCTCGATTGAACCGAGAGGCAAGCTAGGTCATACACGCAACAAGGTCGATCTCCACAGTTCAATAAACCTACATCATCCAAGCAAGCGAAAGGAATCGATCTATAGCTCAAGGCGCCCAGGGGAAACAAAACAGCAATCTACTGCGCCCAATGTATTTAATCGCATTCATATCTCAATCTATTCAAAACTAAATTCTAATGAATACAACGGCTACATTCGTCAACCTGATACAGTTCAATATTTAAAACGCATTATACCACATGCGTGCGTCCAAGCTTTACCTTACAGACCGTTAATCCAGTTGCGTTGGATAAAGGGAAGGAGTGGTTGAAATCCGTCACCTGAACGTACAGTAAGTAGCCCGTACTGCTGTCCCATATGTCAAGGTAGGTTTAAATGAATCTGATTATTTAATGATTTAATACTGTCTTTGGCAAGTTTTCAACAAATTACTGTCACGGTAAATATTATATTGAGATCATATGAATTAACTGTGTAGTCAAACTGTAAATGGAAATAGCATACGGATGGTTAACTCGGAGGTGTCGTTAAAAATGTGTTCATAAAGTTTCTGATGAAATACATTGAAATTAAATGCGGTCATCTGAGGATAGATAACGGGAGAGGAGACAGTCACCACCCTACGAGTCTATCCGTACGTACACTTCGGTAAACAGTCTACCGGTGATCAATTAAATGAAAACAAACGAAATCATAGAACAGACTAAACCTATAGGCTAGGGTAGTCATTCCGTATATTTGTTGTAAACCCGTTTAGCCAAGATAACTTGCTATAGACATATACATACCGTGACCGATGCAGAGCACTGAGGTATGATAAAACGATGCAGAGCCACTTTACCGGAGAGTCGTGTGTCTAGAAACTGGAGAGCATTGTTGGTGGTCTGCGGGCGGGGGGAGGAGGATAAGGAGAAGGGGGAGGGAAGAGAGGGAGGGACTGGAGAGAAGATTGGCAGATTTGGATACGAATGCAGACCTGTGGCAAAGCGGGACGGGATGCGGCAACGGGCAGCCAGCCGCCTATGGTTCAGGCCAGGGAGGGGCGCTATGCGACTCACATTGCACCAGCGGTAACTCACTGCCTGAACTCAAGACTAAACGAAAAAAAAAAACATTCTGGCGAATCTGAAAATGGAAATGTTTTAATAGAAATTTACCAGACAGGTTTCTTGACATAACAGCTCATAATTTGGAAGCAATCTGATACAAATAGAAGTATGATGACGCAGACAACGTTGCCTTTGGGGTGAATAGGTTCATATGGAGAAGACGCATGCAGAAAATAGGCTATCTACACACACACACACACACACACACACACACACACACACACACACACACACACACACACACACACACACACACACACACACACACACACACACACACACACACACACACACACACACACACACACAGAGAAATATCTTGCCCAGCAAGGCATGAAAACAACAATCTAATGACATAGCAAATCCAAACTGGGTAACAAAGTGCGTGTGCCTGCCCCTTGTGTGTGTTTTATTTCAGATAGGAGACGACATCTGGCAGCTGTTTGGTGCAATGGGGCTGCTACTGCATCTATTCACACACACACACAAGCCTCTTTCTCTCTCCCTTTACAAACATCACAGCTATTTTCTGCCTTTCTGGTAATGCTGGCTCTGCTTAGATTCTTTAAATAGCAAATAAGGAGGTTAGTGTTCTCATTCTCTCCACTTCTCTCTCTCTCCCTCTTCTCCCTCCTCTCCCATCCTCTCTCTCCACCTCTTTCTCCCTCCTCTCCCCATTTCTCTCTCCCACCCATATCTCGCTCTCTCCCTCATCTTCCCACCTCTCTCTCTCCCTCCTCTTCCCTCCTCTCTCCTCTCCCCACTTCTCTCTCTCTCCACCTCTTTCTCCCTCCTCTCCCTACTTCTCTCTCCCACCCATATCTCGCTCTCTTCCTCATCTTCCCACCTCTCTCTCTCTCCCTCCTCTTCCCACCTCTCTCCTCTCCCCACTTCTCTCTCTCCCCACCTCTTTCTCTCTCTCTCTCCCTCCTCACCTCTTTCTCTCTCTCCCTCCTCTCCCCACCTCTTTCTCCCCCACCTCTCTCACTCACTCCATCTCTTTCTCTCTCCTCTCCCCACTTCTCTCTCTCCCCACCTCTTTCTCTCCCTCCTCAACTCTTTCTCTCTCTCCCTCCTCTCCCCACCTCTTTCTCCCACTATCCCCACCACTCTCTCTCCTCTCCCCACCTCTCTCTCTCCCCACCTCTCTCCCTCCTCTCCCCACCTCTCTCTCTCTCCCTCCCCACCTCCCTCTCCCCACATCTCTCTCTCCCCACCTCCTCTCCCTCCCTCCTCCCCACCTCTCTCTCTCCCCCTCCTCTCCCCACCTCTCTCTCTCCCTCCTCTCTCTCTCTCCCCACCTCTCTCCCCACCTCTCTCCCTCCTCTCCCCACCTCTCTCCCTCCTCTCCCCACCTCTCTCTCTCCCCCCCCCTCTCTCTCTCCCTCCTCTCCCCACCTCTCTCTCTCCCTCTCCCCACCTCTCTCTCTCCCTCCTCTCCCCACCTCTCTCTCCCCACCTCTCTCCCTCCTCTCCCCACCTCTCTCCCTCCTCTCCCCACCCTCTCTCTCCCTCCTCTCCCACCTCTCTCTCTCCCTCCCTCCCTCTCTCTCCACCTCTCTCCCTCCTCTCCCAACCTCTCTCTCTCCCTCCTCTCCCCACCTCCTCTCCCCACCTCTCTCCCTCCTCTCCCCACCTCTCTCCCTCTCCCCACCTCTCTCTCCCTCCTCTCCCCACCTCTCTCTCTCCCTCCTCTCCCCACCTCTCTCTCTCCCTCCTCTCCCCACCTCTCTCTCTCTCTCCCTCCCCACCTCTCTCTCTCTCTCCCTCCCCACCTCTCTCTCTCCCTCCTCTTCCCATCTCTCTCCATACAATTCAATGGGCTTTATTGACATGGGAAACATATGTTAACGTTGCCAAAGCAGGTGAAATAGATAATAAACAAAAGTGAAATGAATAATAAAAATTAACAGTAAACATTACACTCATAGAAGTTCCAAAAGAATAAAGACATTTCAAATGTCATATTTTTTATATATACAGTGTTGTAACAATGTACAAATGGTTAGAGTACAGCCCATTCAAGTATGGTGTGCGTGTGAAACCACGCCCCTTTATTTCCATCGTCACTCCCACTGTCTGCCAGTATAGCTGATATATCAACTACAGCATCAGACATTGCAGTCGTGCACCAAATCTCCCAACGCCTAGACAAGTGTTTATCATGTCATTAACCGCATCAATATATCGCTATCTGATGCCCGACTGCTATGTAAATTATGTGGCATTCAATCACATTTGTGCAGCAAGACTGATTGAGGAATGCAGACGGTTTGGAGAGTCGGACTGGTGTAATTCTGAGGGTACAGATCTAGGATCAGCTTCCCTTCCCCCATTCCTCATCTTAACCACTAGTGGGTTAGTAAAACTGACCTGGGATCAGTGTCTTGGGGCAACTTCAACAACACCAAGTGTATCACTGCAATAGACCGACATCTCACTAGGTATGTTACACTTCACTGTTCAGCACTGCTCTTTCAAGACCTTGTCTGGTAACACACACAGACAGACAGACAGACAGACAGACAGACAGACAGACAGACAGACAGACAGACAGACAGACAGACAGACAGACAGACAGACAGACAGACAGACAGACAGACAGACAGACAGACAGACAGACAGACAGACAGACAGACAGACAGACAGACAGACAGACAGACAGACAGACAGACAGACAGACAGACAGACAGACAGACAGACAGACAGACAGACAGACAGACAGACAGACAGACAGACAGACAGACAGACAGACAGACAGACAGACAGACAGACAGACAGACAGACAGACAGACAGACAGACAGACAGACAGACAGACAGACAGACAGACAGACAGACAGACAGACAGACAGACAGACAGACAGACAGACAGACAGACAGACAGACAGACAGACAGACAGACAGACACTCATGTTTGGCCACAAACACTGTTTTGATTTGACTGGATCCATTATTCAGTTTGTTATGTTTGCTTTTCTGAAAAGCGGTTTCAAAAGGAAAGTGATACGATAAATGTGTCATTCTAGTAATGTTTGCAGAGTCTCATTTCAATTTCTTGTCAGACGTTCTGCCGGCGCTATCTCTTTGTAATGTAAAGTGTGAATGTTCAAAGTAAAAATTCCTTCCATGGATTCTCTGTGTCCTGTTATCTGTTCAGGCCAGATGCACCCCCTGTAAACCCAGGGTTGGGTTCTGTTTGGCCCCCTGTAAACCCAGGGTTGGGTTCTGTTTGGGCCCCTGTAAACCCAGGGTTGGGTTCTGTTTGGGCCCCTGTAAACCCAGGGTTGGGTTCTGTTTGGCCCCCTGTAAACCCAGGGTTGGGTTCTGTTTGGGCCCCTGTAAACCCAGGGTTGGGTTCTGTTTGGGCCCCTGTAAACCCAGGGTTGGGTTCTGTTTGGCCCCCTGTAAACCCAGGGTTGGGTTCTGTTTGGGCCCCTGTAAACACAGGGTTGGGTTCTGTTTGGGCCCCTGTAAACCCAGGGTTGGGTTCTGTTTGGCCCCCTGTAAACCCAGGGTTGGGTTCTGTTTGGGCCCCTGTAAACACAGGGTTGGGTTCTGTTTGGGCCCCTGCCCCCTGTAAACCCAGGGTTGGGTTCTGTTTGGCCCCCTGTAAACCCAGGGTTGGGTTCTGTTTGGGCCCCTGTAAACCCAGGGTTGGGTTCTGTTTGGGCCCCTGTAAACCCAGGGTTGGGTTCTGTTTGGGCCCCTGTAAACCCAGGGTTGGGTTCTGTTTGGGCCCCTGTAAACCCAGGGTTGGGTTCTGTTTGGCCCCCTGTAAACCCAGGGTTGGGTTCTGTTTGGCCCCCTGTAAACCCAGGGTTAGGTTCTGTTTGGCCCCCCTGTAAACCCAGGGTTTGGGTTCTGTTTGGCCCCCTGTAAACCCAGGGTTGGGTTCTGTTTGGCACCCTGTAAACCCAGGGTTGGGTTCCCCCCCCCCTGTAAACCCAGGGTTGGGTTCTGTTTGGCCCCCTGTAAACCCAGGGTTGGGTTCTGTTTGGGTTCCCCCTGTAAACCCAGGGTTGGGTTCTGTTTGGCACCCTGTAAACCCAGGGTTGGGTTCTGTCCCCCCCTGTAAACCCAGGGTTGGGTTCTGTTTGGCCCCCTGTAAACCCAGGGTTGGGTTCTGTTTGGCCCCCCTGTAAACCCAGGGTTGGGTTCTGTTTGGCCCCCTGTAAACCCAGGGTTGGGTTCTGTTTTGGTAAACCCAGGGTTGGGTTCCCCCTGTAAACCCAGGGTTGGGTTCTGTTAAACCCCCCCCTGTAAACCCAGGGTTGGGTTCTGTTTGGTTCCCCCTGTAAACCCAGGGTTGGGTTCTGTATGGTTCCCCCTGTAAACCCAGGGTTGGGTTCTGTTCCCCCTGTAAACCCAGGGTTGGGTTCTGTTTGGCCCCCTGTAAACCCAGGGTTGGGTTCTGTTTGGCCCCCTGTAAACCCAGGGTTGGGTTCTGTTTGGCCCCCTGTAAACCCAGGGTTGGGTTCTGTGGCCCCCCCCCTCTGTAAACCCAGGGTTGGGTTCTGTTTTGGCCCCCTGTAAACCCAGGGTTGGGTTCTGTAAACCCAGGGTTGGCCCCCTGTAAACCCAGGGTTGGGTTCTGTTTGGCCCCCTTTAAACCCAGAGTTGGATTCTGTTTAGCCTCAGTAAACCTAGGGTTGGGTTATTTTTATCCCTAGTAAACCTTGGGTTGGGTTCTGTTTGGCCCCCGTGTAAACCCAGGGTTGGGTTCTGTTTGGGCCCCTGTAAACCCAGGGTTGGGTTCTGTTTGGGCCCCTGTAAACCCAGGGTTGGGTTCTGTTTGGCCCCCTGTAAACCCAGGGTTAGGTTCTGTTTGGCCCCCTGTAAACCCAGGGTTGGGTTTTGTTTGGCCCCCTGTAAACCCAGGGTTGAGTTCTGTTCCCCCCTGTAAACCCAGGGTTGGGTTCTGTTTGCCCCCCTGTAAACCCAGGGTTGGGTTCTGTTTGCCCCCCCCCTGTAAACCCAGGGTTGGGTTCTGTTTGGTTTGGGCCCTGTAAACCCAGGGTTGGGTTCCCCCTGTAAACCCAGGGTTGGGTTCTGTTCCCCCTGTAAACCCAGGGTTGGGTTCTGTTTGGCCCCCTGTAAACCCAGGGTTGGGTTCTGTTTGGCCCCCTGTAAACCCAGGGTTGGGTTCTGTATGGCCCCCCCTGTAAACCCAGGGTTGGGTTCTGTTTGGCCCCCTTTAAACCCAGAGTTGGATTCTGTTTAGCCTCAGTAAACCTAGGGTTGGGTTATTTTTATCCCTAGTAAACCTTGGGTTGGGTTCTGTTTGGCCCCCGTGTAAACCCAGGGTTGGGTTCTGTTTGGCCCACAAGGATACCATTGCTGTGTGATGAGAGAGTTGTCGTGCGTTTGAACTAAGCTTTTTCTATCTCTCACTCTCTCTCTCTCTCTCTCATTCGTTATTCCCCCTTCTATCTACTCTCTCTAAACCTTTCTCTATGTATCTCTCCATATCTTTCTCGCTCTCTTTCCATCTCTCTCTCTGAGCCAGACTGCAGTGATATCAGGCCCTGAGATCAATATCAGTAGTGCTTTGAATTATTCAACAGCTACTTCAATAATGCATGACGCATGGGTCCACACACACACACACACACACACACACACACACACACACACACACACACACACACACACACACACACACACACACACACACACACACACACACACACACACACACACACACACACACACACACACACACACACACACACCATTTAGGAGAGATTGCGCTCTTACGCCAGATGACTGAAGCCACTTTTTATTCCTGGGTTTTGGATTCTCTGTTGGTATTCATGATTGTTGTTTTTCATTCATAGTAATTCATGAGGTTCTACAGCCGTATGAAGTCAATAGTAATTCATGAGGTTCTACACCTGTATGAAGTCAATAGTAATTCATGAGGTTCTACAGCCGTATGAAGTCAATAGTAATTCATGAGGTTCTACAGCCGTATGAAGTCAATAGTAATTCATGAGGTTCTACAGCCGTATGAAGTCAATAGTAATTAATGATGTTCTACACCTGTATGAAGTCAATATTAATTCATGAGGTTCTACACCTGTATGAAGTCAATAGTAATTCATGAGGTTCTACAGCCGTATGAAGTCAATAGTAATTCATGAGGTTCTACACCTGTATGAAGTCAATAGTAATTCATGAGGTTCTACAGCCGTATGAAGTCAATAGTAATTCATGAGGTTCTACACCTGTATGAAGTCAATGGTAATTCATGAGGTTCTACAGCCGTATGAAGTCAATAGTAATTAATGATGTTCTACACCTGTATGAAGTCAATATTAATTCATGAGGTTCTACACCTGTATGAAGTCAATAGTAATTCATGAGGTTCTACAGCCGTATGAAGTCAATAGTAATTCATGAGGTTCTACACCTGTATGAAGTCAATAGTATTTCATGAGGTTCTACACCTGTATGAAGTCAATGGTAATTCATGAGGTTCTACAGCCATATGAAGTCAATAGTAATTCATGATGTTCTACACCTGTATGAAGTCAATAGTAATTAATGATGTTCTACACCTGTATGAAGTCAATAGTAATTCATGAGGTTCAACAGCCATATGAAGTCAATATTAATTAATGAGGTTCTACACCTGTATGAAGTCACCTGTTTCCCATCCGGCCGTGATTGGGAGTCCCATATGGCCGGCACACAATTGGCCCAGCGTCGTCCGGGTTTGACCGGTGTAGGTTGTCATTGTAAATAAGAATGTGTTCTTAACTGACTTGCCTAATTAAATAAAAAGTTAAATTGGGTTTTACACTGTTGTATTTAGTAGACGTTCATGCTGTATTGAATTAACACCAAGAAGAAAGATTAAAAGCGACTAAATAAATGTAAACAACTGATAAAGCATGCTCCACAATTGCCAATTAGCAAGACATTCACTCCCTCTCAATCTGCTGGCCAAAGACATTAGAAAATCACTTGGATCCATAACCAGCTGCGCCAAAGAGCTGTCGGAGTCTCCAATCTGAAATGTTACATATCTTTGTCACTAAAGCAATTTGCATATACTCCAGAATGTTATGAAGAGTGATCAGATGAATTGCAAAGACCCTCTTTGCCATGCAAATGAACTGAATCGCCAAAAAACATTTCCACTGCATTTCAGCACTGCCACAAAAAGACCAGCTGACATCGTGTCAGTGATTCTCTCGTCAACACAAGTGTGTGTTGACAAGGACAAGGCTGGAGATCACTCTGTCATGCTGATTGAGTTCGAATAACAGACTGGAAGCTTCAAAAGGAGGGTGGTGCTTGGAATCATTGTTCTTCCTCTGTCAACCATGGTTACCTACAAGGTAAAATTAATTATGTGAAATGCTTTTATGTGCAAATATTGATACGGTAATAACCATCATATCGAAGTGAACTTTGAGTCATGCAATGACATGTTGTGATGTCCTCCGACTATGACTCGTCGGGAAACCATGCAGTTTACTAGGCTACAGATTAAATAAATTATGATGAACTTCACAGGGGTGGTGAAAGTGCAAGGTGATGAGCTTGATGCTCCTTTCCAATAAATATTGATGGTCTTATTCTGGTTACATGCTCTCGATGCTTGGCTGCCGTTAACAAATAAAAACAAATCTGACCATAATAATCTCATACCAGATATAACGCTATTTATTTTGTGTGAAAAAAATAAGTAGAGGTGAGAATGCGATGGAAACCCATTTCATTTATATTTTTTAATTCGGTACGTGGGAAATAAACTGCAACATTTATTTTTATTGTGCACAAGTCATAACGCACAGGTTTTAAATAAAATGTTTAAAAATCTGCAACAACTCAATTTGATGGAAACATCTCTGGTGGAAAATTATAACTGGTGAGGGTAACTCAGTAGGATTAAGGGACAGTCAGTCCACCATGATGACACTGCATTTTACTGCTATTGGATTAGCATTGCAGGTGCAGCAGATGGGATGTACAGCAGTTACCGTAGCTAGGGCCCATTGAGTACTTATCTGTATCTCAAATAGCTACCTATTCCCTACACTGTGTAGCATTATGGGGACACTTAGAAAAAAGGGTTCCAAAAGGGTTCCTCAGGCGTCCCCATAGCAGAACCCTTCTTGATTCCAGGTAGAACCCTTCTTGATTCCATGTATAACCCTTCTTGATTCCAGGTAGAACCCTTCTTGATTCCAGGTAGAACCCTTCTTGATTCCAGGTAGAACCCTTCTTGATTCCATGTATAACCCTTCTTGATTCCAGGTAGAACCCTTCTTGATTCCAGGTAGAACCCTTCTTGATTCCATGTATAACCCTTCTTGATTCCAGGTAGAACCCTTCTTGATTCCAGGTAGAACCCTTCTTGATTCCAGGTAGAACCCTTCTTGATTCCAGGTAGAACCCTTCTTGATTCCAGGTATAACCCTTCTTGATTCCAGGTATAACCCTTCTTGATTCCAGGTGTAACCCTTCTTGATTCCAGGTGTAACCCTTCTTGATTCCAGGTATAACCCTTTTGGATTCCAGGTAGAACCCTTTTGGATTCCAGGTAGAACCCTTCTTGATTCCAGGTAGAACCCTTCTTGATTCCAGGTAGAACCCTTCTTGATTCCAGGTAGAACCCTTCTTGATTCCAGGTAGAACCCTTCTTGATTCCAGGTAGAACCCTTCTTGATTCCAGGTATAACCCTTCTTGATTCCAGGTATAACCCTTCTTGATTCCAGGTGTAACCCTTCTTGATTCCAGGTGTAACCCTTCTTGATTCCAGGTATAACCCTTTTGGATTCCAGGTAGAACCCTTTTGGATTCCAGGTAGAACCCTTCTTGATTCCAGGTAGAACCCTTCTTGATTCCAGGTAGAACCCTTCTTGATTCCAGGTAGAACCCTTCTTGATTCCATGTAGAACCCTTCTTGATTCCAGGTATAACCCTTCTTGATTCCAGGTATAACCCTTCTTGATTCCAGGTATAACCCTTCTTGATTCCAGGTATAACCCTTCTTGATTCCAGGTATAACCCTTCTTGATTCCATGTAGAACCCTTCTTGATTCCATGTAGAACCCTTCTTGATTCCATGTAGAACCCTTTTGGATTCCATGTAGAACCCTCAGTGGAAAGGGTTCTACATGGAACAAAAAAAAAGGTTCCTCAAATGGTTCTCCAATGGGGACAGCTGAAACAGCCTTTAATGTTCTAGATAGAACCTGGAGGGAATCAGGTGCCATTTGAAGCTCAACCTATAATTTATCAGCACAAGTCTAATACTCATAGTTTGTCAGTGCATTGTTTGTTTATATACAGTTTACATTCACTTAGGTTGGTGTCATTAAAACTTGTTTTTCAACCACTCCGCAAATTTCTTGTTAACAAACTATAGTTTCGGCAAGTCGGTTAGGACATCTACATTGTGCATGACACAATACATTTTTCCAACAATTGTTTACAGACATGTTATTTCACTGTATCACAATTCCAGTGGGTCAGAAGTGTACATACACTAAATTGACTGTGTCTTTCAACAGGTTGGAAAATTCCAGAAAATGATGTCATGGCTTTAGAAGCTTCTGATAGGCTAATTGACATAATTTGAATTAATTGGATGTGTACCTGTGGATGTATTTCAAGGCCTACCTTCAAACTCAGTGCCTCTTCACTTGACATCATGGGAAAATCAAAAGAAATCAGCCAATACCTCAGAGAAAAAAAAATGTAGACCTCCACAAGTTTGATTCATCCTTAGGAGCAATTTTCAAACGCCTGAAGGTACCATGTTCATCTGTACAAACAATAGTACGCAAGTATAAACACCATGGGACCACGCAGCCGTCATACCGCTCAGGAAGGAGACGTGTTCGGTCTCCTAGAGATTAATGTACTTTGGTGCGAAAAGTGCAAATCAATCACAGAACAACAGCAAAAGGACCTTGTGAAGATGCTGGAGGAAACAGGTACAAAAGTATCTATATCCACAGTAAAACGAGTCCTATATCGACATAACCTGAAAGGCCGCTTAGCAAGGAAGAAGCCAATGCTCCAAAACCGCCAAAAAAAAGCCAGACTACGGTTTGCAACTGCACATGGGGACGAAGACCGTACTTTTTGGAGGAATGACCTCTGGTCTGATGAAACAAAAATAGAACTGTTTGGCCATTATGACCATCGTTATGTTTGGAGGAAAAGGGGGATGTTTGCAAGCCGAAGAACACCATCCCAACCGTGAAGCACAGGGTGGCTGCATCATGTTTTGAGGGTGCTTTGCTGCAGGAGGAACTGGTGCACTTCACAAAATAGATGACATCATGAGGCGGGAAAATTATGTGGATATATTGAAGCAACATCTCAAGACATCATTCAGGAAGTTAAAGCTTGGTCGCAAATGGGTCTTCCAAATGGACAATGACCCCAAGCATACTTCCAAAGTTGTGGCAAAATGGCTTAAGGACAACAAAGTCAAGGTATTGAAGTGGCCATCACAAAGTTCTGACCTCAATCCCATAGAAAATATGTGGGCAGAACTGAAAAAACATGTGCGAGCAAGGAGGCCTACAAACCTGACTCAGTTACACCAGCTCTGTCAGGAGGAATGGGCCAAAATTCACCCAACTTATTGTGGGAAGCTTGTGGAACGCTACCCGAGTTTGACCCAAGTTAAACAATTTAAATGTGATGAAATAAATAAAAGCTGAAATAAATCATTCTCTCTACTATTATTCTGACATTTCACATTCTTAAAATAAAGTGGTGATCCTAACTGATCTAAAACAGGGAATTGTTACTAGGATTAAATGTCAGGAATGAGTTTAAATGTATTTGGCTAAGGTGTATGTAAACTTCCGACTTCAACTGTACAATGTTCACTGGATTCTCCCTACATAGCCCTTTGGATGACCTTTTGACTCCCTTGTCTCTCTGCATTTACCCCTTTAAACTCTCTCTCACGTCCTGCCTTGCTATATACCACCGTAGTAGAGCAGAAACGCTTCCTAGAAAGCACAAGTCAACCCAATGTGCACGGAGGTGGAAAAAAGAGAGAGCCAAGGCCACGGTCTGTTGATTTAGAGACTACTGACATGGAATGCAATCTGGCTGCTCTACACCATCCATTCCAATATGTGTGTATGTGTGTGTACGGAGGACTGGGAGGAGCAGGACGAAGCGGGTACCAGGCGTAAGTCTAAGGGATGTTCACAACCACGTGTAACAAGATTAACCCCAGTTATTAAAAGACCACCATTCCACTAAGGAAGTAATCCGCAGCTCAACCTGGGCTTCTATTCAGGACAATGCCTTGAGGCACGGTAAGACTGAGAGAGCAGGGTCACCCAGTCAGAACACCATTGGCTAGTAAGGTAATGAAGCACAGCCAGTCTCGGGGCCCCCGAATGAGGTCAGAGAACTGGGCTGTGTCGAGTCACAAGACACTAATAGAACCAGGAAGTGCCACTGATAGAGCCAGGAAGTGACTCAGGACATCTTGATTACTCTATCACACAGTTTTAATACTCTGTTTTCCACCACTCTGGCCTGAGATGACCTTGAAACAAAAGGCATATAAAACCAGATGAAGCACAGATGCCCAGTAAGATAGTTGAATGAGTATCTAGTACTGACCAAATTGTGTTATTTCTAATAAAGTACCAGCTGACCAATACATATGATTAAGACTTGATTAGTTGTTTTTAATATGATGTTATTAGTATTGTGTATCATAAACTGTTATTTATGGACTTATTTATGGACAGGCCACATCTTTGAAAGAAACGAGACAAGAGGGAGATGAGAAAGCACTTGAAGAGCTGTAGAGAGGAGAGGAAATTAACAGTCTGCAATATTGCAGTGGTGCCTTGTGATAGAGAAACAATCTCCTTCAACTCCTAACCATAACTTTGACTGCCTGTTGGCAATCGATTCCTTCTCTGCAATCTAGCAGAGTTTCCTCTCCGTCCTACAGAGGATTCGTGAGGATGGGGAATGTCACAAACAGATATGGCTGATGTGACCATGTAATAAAATGGGCAAAAGAGTATGAGATGACAGTGTTGTATTTGTTAAAAATACTGTTTATACGGATTGGGTTGTGGGTGCTACTAGAGCTAGGAACCTCGGACTGTAAATTACTTTAATCTGATTACAACCTCTTAACCTTTCACACTAGTCTTCATTACTGTCAATCTTTAAGTCTAACCAAGCACAACGTAATGAACCCTGTGACAGACACTTTGTTATGATGGGGTGGGGATAGGTTGCCCAGGGTTTTATGATGGGGGTGGGGATAGGTAGCCCAGGGTGTTATGATGGGGTGGGGATAGGTAGCCCAGGGTTTTATGATGGGGTGGGGATAGGTAGCCCAGGGTGTTATGATGGTGGAGGGGATAGGTAGCCCAGGGTGTTATGATGGGGTGGGGGTAGGTAGCCCAGGGTGTTATGATGGGGGTGGGGATAGGTAGCCCAGGGTGTTATGATGGTGGAGGGGATAGGTAGCCCAGGGTGTTATGATGGGGGTGGGGATATGTAGCCCAGGGTGTTATGATGGTGGAGGGGATAGGTAGCCCAGGGTGTTATGATGGGGGTGGGGATATGTAGCCCAGGGCGTTATGATGGGGTGGGGATATGTAGCCCAGGGTGTTATAATGGGGTGGGGATAGGTAGCCCAGGGTGTTATGATGGGGTGGGGGTAGGTAGCCCAGGGTGTTATGATGGGGTGGGGATATGTAGCCCAGGGTGTTATGATGGGGTGGGGATAGGTAGCCCAGGGTGTTATGATGGGGTGGGGATATGTAGCCCAGGGTGTTATGATGGGGTGGGGATAGGTAGCCCAGGGTGTTATGATGGGGTGGGGATAGGTAGCCCAGGGTGTTATGATGGGGTGGGGATAGGTAGCCCAGGGTGTTATGATGGGGGTGGGATAGGTAGCCCAGGGTGTTATGATGGGGGGAAAAGTACACCTATGGACAGGTTAAATAATCAGTTGATAGACGGATAGAGGTTCTAATCGTTTCAATTTCTCTGAATAAAAATCTAAAAGGACCTGCCTGACTCCACTATTTGGAATACACTTTTATTTTAAATTAAGGGCAGCAATTGAGATAACAACAGCATAATGCATAGAGCATTTCCATTATAAGAACATTATACTGTATATTGGGATATTATAAGTCACTTAAAATGTTGTTTGGAAAGCAACAAATAAGGGAAAAGGGAGTATTGATCAACAGTTGCCCCATTGAGACACTAAATCTAGCGAGGACCTAGCGAGCACCACGGAGAGCGCCACGGAGAGCGCCACGGAGAGCGCCACGGAGAGCGCCACGGAGAGCGCCACGGAGAGCACCACGGAGAGCGCCGCTGACAGCCTGCGATATCAAAGTTTCGTTTCAACTCCTCTAGCCTGTTATTTTTCTAAACCTACGGTAACATCCTTGGAGATAATTGTAACGTTACCAAAACAAAATCTAATCTGTTTGTAAGAGTTTAGAATTGGACAGTGTGTTTCCCAGGAAACAGAACCAAGAGAGGTGCTTCAAATCAGAACACTAACTGCGCTCTAATGTAAGATAATGTAAGATAATGTGAGATAATGGCTCCTCCATCCAATGGGCCCCCGAAGACCTGCAAGAAGATGAGGTTTCCTTTCTGCATCCGAATCACTTATTGACAAGGACACAGAAATTGACATATTTAGGAAATGCCATTTCAAAGAGTCAAAGTAATAGTAACAGTGATCTGCAATGTACCAATGTTCCTATTATCATGTCCCTGTCAATCATGTCCCTGTCAACCATGACCCTGTCAACCATGACCCTGTCAACCATGACCCTGTCAACCATGTCCCTGTCATCCATGTCCCTGTCAACCATGTCCCTGTCAACCATGTCCCTGTCAACCATGTCCCTGTCAACCATGTCCCTGTCAACCATGTCCCTGTCAACCATGACCCTGTCAACCATGTCCCTGTCAACCATGTCCCTGTCAACCATGACCCTGTCAACCATGACCCTGTCAACCATGTCCCTGTCAACCATGTCCCTGTCAACCATGACCCTGTCAACCATGTCCCTGTCAACCATGTCCCTGTCAACCATGTCCCTGTCAACCATGTCCCTGTCAACCATGACCCTGTCAACCAGCGGTTGAGATTCAGAACTCCTTTACAAACATGCCCCTGTCAAGGCCAAGCATCACCCCTCATCATCACCCCTCATCTGCAGGTCACAGGTAATAAGGAGTGGTTGGTTGTTCAGTAGCTTTGGTCTTGTATTTAGTGCGGTAATGTAATTTGTGTATTTGAGTGTTTACTTTAGTTGTCCCTGTCACCCATATAGTGTCTGCTGGGACCCCCAGGGGTCAATGTCAGGGTCAATGAGGTGTCATCCTGGTCACCATGGTAACATGGCTGAAGAAGAGGAACACGGATTCAACCAGGCAAATTGGAACCAATTGACCAGGTATCTTATTAATCATCACCCCACCGCTGCCCTCAGGTCAACCTCTGACCTCTGTCATGTCACACACACTGTGTGATTATGATAATGATGTTCTGTGTGTAGGTCTGGATTTCCAGATACGTGTTGGGGCACGTTTCCTGCTTCAAAGGACATCATTCGTTGGCACAAACACAATTGTTTTTGCAGAGATTATTTTGAAGTTCAAAATATCCTTTTGGTATTAAAAAAATGGCATTGTTTTTTTTGTTGATTCATTTTCAATTAATTGAAGTCACACTGTAGAAGTAATATAATGTACAGTATGTACCGGTTTAGTGGGTTTCCTGAGATTGGCCCCTTGTTACTGTCAACCGAAGATAAATAATGGACCAAAGTATGGTATTGTATCCTATCCCATCTTAGAATCCTATCCAATCTTAGCATATCCTATCCTATGGATTCCAACCTTTTCTATTATGTTAAGCTTCCAAATAGGAACATTCTTCACTTCTCCCCTGCAACTCATCCCCTGGTCCTTAGTGTCCAAGAGAAAGTAGTGCACTATGTTGTCAACTCATCCCCTGGTCCTCAGTGTCCAAGAGAAAGTAGTGCACTATGTTGTCAACTCATCCCCTGGTCCTTTGTGTCCAAGAGAAAGTAGTGCACTATGTTGTCAACTCATCCCCTGGTCCTTAGTGTCCAAGAGAAAGTAGTGCACTATGTTGTCAACTCATCCCCTGGTCCTTAGTGTCCAAGAGAAAGTAGTGCACTATGTTGTCAACTCATCCCCTGGTCCTTAGTGTCCAAGAGAAAGTACTATGTTTCTGTCAATATAACCTGGTAAAATAATGGTTAATAAACAACTAAGGGGTGCTATAAAATCTGTGATTTTTTTCGCCCCAAAAAAGCATATTTTTTACATTTTTGTTTTACACTCTCCCCCTAATTATTTTTTATATAGAAACAACCAAATTGAACGTTCTGAGTTGATGTCAATGCTTAAATCACATTTACAACTTTTTTTGTTTTTGGTCTGGAAGAAAATGAACATATTTTGATTTCTGGGCTTAATTCCTCTTTAATTGCTCATCTGGCCCTTTAATTGCACATCTGGCCCTTTAATTGCTCATCTGGCCCTTTAATTGTGCACCTGGCCCTTTAATTGCCCATCTGGCCCTTTAATTGCCCATCTGGCCCTTTACTTGTCCACCTGGCCCTTTAATTGTGCATCTGGCCCTTTAATTGTGCATCTGGCCCTTTAATTGTGCACCTGGCCCTTTAATTGCTCATCTGGCCCTTTAATTGTGCACCTGGCCCTTTAATTGTGCACCTGGCCCTATAATTGCTCATCTGGCCCTTTAATTGTGCACCTGGCCCTATAATTGCTCATCTGGCCCTTTAATTGTGCACCTGGCCCTTTAATTGTGCACCTGGCCCTATAATTGCTCATCTGGCCCTTTAATTGTTCACCTGGCCCTTTAATTTCTCATCTGGCCCTTTAATTGTGCACCTGGCCCTTTAATTGCTCATCTGGCCCTTTAATTGTGCACCTGGCCCTTTAATTGCTCATCTGGCCCTTTAATTGTGCACCTGAATCTTCCGGTCTAGCGATGGTTCTGTACTGCTGATGCTCATTTCATGGCATAGTTAGCAAATAACTAATATTAGATACAAATGATATAATTACTCATGATATACTTCTGCCAGGAAAGCCTACTTTGCAGTTAACATTTAATTGAGAAGGTTTTGGGGAAAGATTTTCTGTCTACCAGTGGTGTAAAATACTTAAGTCAAAATTGTACTTTTTACTTCACTACATTACTAAATAAAAGTATGTACTTTTTACTCCATGTATTTTCCCTGACAACCAAAAGTACTTGTTACATTTTGAATGCTTTGTTTGTAAATTATTTCTGAGTGTTGGGGTGTTCCCCCGTCTGTCCGTAAATGCTGTCTGGTTTGCTTAATATAAGGAACGTGAAATTATTTATACTTTTACTTTTGATACATAAGTATATTTTAGCAAGTACATTTACTTTTGATACTTATTTAAAACCATATACTTCTAGACTTTTACTCAAGTGGTATTTTACTGGGTGATTTTCACTTTTACTTGAGTCATTTTCTATTCAGGTATCTTTACTTTTACTCAAGTATGATAATTGGGTACTTTTCCCACCCCTGCTGTCAACCCACAAGACGGTTATCACATCAACTGGCTTCACACAGAGTGATAGACAAACGCACGCACCACACAGACAGATGGGCAATTTTGCTGGAAATTAATTGGCAGATATTGTGTTATGTTTGACTTTTTAAGCCAATAGCGGCTAACCAGTGGTAGGATTGTGTCAAAGTTGCGTTGATTAGATAGTAGCTAATCTGATACTTGTGAGATTTGTTAATGACAGTTTGCTGTGGAAAATTGCATGTACATTCAGAACTGTTTGGGTTAGGGTTAGGGTCTCATGTGTGGGCTGCGATCAACCTGTTGGATACCCCTGTCCTAACATATCCTACCATATTTTGTTCTGTGTTATCATTATGGAACCATCTCATCTGTTAAAAAAAAATATATATATATCACCTTTATTTAACCAGGTAGGTCAGTTGAGAACAAGTTCTCATTTACAACTGCGACCTGGCCAAGATAAAGCAAAGCAGTGCGACAAAAACAAGAACACAGAGTTGTACATAGGATAAAAAAACATACAGTCAATAACACACTAGAAAATCTGTATACAGTGTGTGCAAATGAAGTAGGGAGGTAAGGCAATAAATAGGCCATAGTGGCGAAGTAATTACAATTTAACATTAACACTGGAGTGATAGATATGAAGATGAGGATGTGAAATACTACTGTAGAAATACTACTGTGCAAAAGAGCAGAAAAACAGATATGGGGATGAGGTAGGTAGTTGGTTGGATGGGCTATTTACAGATGGGCTGTGTACAGCTGCAGCGATCGGTAAGCTGCTCTGACAGCTGATGCTTAAAGTTAGTGAGGGAGATATAAGTCTCCAACTTCAGTGATTTTTGCAATTCATTCCAGTCATTGGCAGCAGAGAACTGGAAAGAAAGGCAGCCAAAAGAGTTGTTGTCTTTGGGGATGACCAGTGAGATATACCTGCTGGAGCACGTGCTCCGTTTGGGTGTTGCTATAGTGACCAGTGAGATATACCTGCTGGAGCACGTGCTCCGTTTGGGTGTTGCTATAGTGACCAGTGAGATATACCTGCTGGAGCACGTGCTCCGTTTGGGTGTTGCTATAGTGACCAGTGAGATATACCTGCTGGAGCACGTGCTCCGTTTGGGTGTTGCTATAGTGACCAGTGAGATATACCTGCTGGAGCACGTGCTCCGTTTGGGTGTTGCTATAGTGACCAGTGAGATATACCTGCTGGAGCACGTGCTCCGTTTGGGTGTTGCTATAGTGACCAGTGAGCTGAGATAAGCAGAGTTTTACCTAGCAAAGACTTCTAGATGACCTGGAGACAGTGGGTTTGGCGACGAATATGTAGCGAGGACCAGCCAACGAGAGCATAGAGGTCGCAGTGGTGGGTAGTATATGGGGCTTTGGTGACAAAATGGATGGCACTGTGTTTTACTTGCATTTAAGAGCAGTTGTAGGCCATGGAAGGAGTGTTGTATGGCATTGAATCTCATCTGGAGGTTAGTTAACACAGTGTCCAAAGAAGGGCCAGAAGTATACAGAATGGTGTCGTCTGTGTAGAGGTGGAGCAGAGAATCACCAGCAGGAAGAGCGACATCATTGATGTATACAGAGAAAAGAGTCGGCCCGAGAATTGAACCCTGTGGCACCCCCATAGAGACTGCCAGAGGTCCGGACAACAGGCTCTCCGATTTGACACACTGAACTCTATCTGAGAAGTAGTTAATGAACCAGGCGAGGCAGTCATTTGAGAAACCAAGGCTGCTGAGTCTGCCAATAAGAATGTTGTGATTGACAGAGTCGAAAGCCTTAGCAAGGTCGATGAAGATGGCTGCACAGTAATGTCTTTTATCGATGGCGGTTATGATATCGTTTAGGACCTTGAGCGTGGCTGAGGTGCACCAATGACCAGCTCAGAAACCGGATTCCATAGCGGAGAAGGTACAGTGGGATTCGAAATGGTCGGTGATCTGTTTGTTCACTTGGCTTTCGAAGATTTTAGAAAGGCAGGGCAGGATGGATATAGGTCTTTAACAGTTTGGGTCTAGAGTGTCTCCCCTTTGAAGATGTGGATGACCGCGGCCGCTTTCCAATCTTTAGGAATCTCAGACGATACGAAAGAGAGGTTGAACAGACTAGTAATAGGGGTTGTAATAATTTTAGGAACAGAGGGTCCAGATTGTCTAGCCCAGCTGATTTGTAGGGATCCAGATTTTGCAGCTCTATCAGAACATCAGCTGTCTGGATTTGGGTGAAGGAGAAGCAGGGGAAAGGGGGGGGCTTGGGCCAGTTGCTGCGGGGGGTGCAGAGCTGTTGGCCGGGGTAGGGGTAGCCAGGTGGAAAGCATGGCCAGCCGTAGAGAAATGTTTATTGAAATTCTTGATTATTGTGGATTTATCGGTGGTGACAGTGTTTCCTAATCTCAGTGTGGTGGGCAGCAGGGAGGAGGTGCTTTTATTCTCCATGGACATTACAGTGTCACAGAACTTTTTGGAATTAGTGCTGCAGGATGCACATTTCTGTTTGAAAAAGCTAGCCTTTGCTTTCCTAACGGACTATGTATATTGGTTCCTGACTTCCCTGAAAAGTTGCAAATCGCAGGGACTATTCGATGTTTGTGCAGCACGCCACAGGATGTTTTTGTGCTGGTCAAGGGCAGTCAAGTCTGGAGTGAACCAAGGTCTATATCTGTTCTTAGTTCTACATTCTTTGAAAGGGGCATACTTATTTAAGATGGTGAGGAAAGCACTTTTAAAGAACAACCAGGCATCCTCTACTGACGGGATTTTTTTATTTTTTATCATTTTAAAATATTTTTATTTCACCTTTATTTAACCAGGTAGGCTAGTTGAGAACACCTTTATTCAACCAGGTAGGCTAGTTGAGAACACCTTGATTTAACCAGGTAGGCTAGTTGAGAACAAGTTCTCATTTGCAACTGCGACCTGGCCAAGATAAAGCATAGCAGTGTGAACAGACAACACAGAGTTACACATGGAGTAAACAATTAACAAGTCAATAACACAGTAGAAAAAAAGGGGGGATGAGGTCAATATCCTTCCAGGATACCCGGGCCAGGTCGATTAGAAAGGCCTGCTCGCAGAAGTGTTTTAGGGAGCGTTTTGACAGTGATGAGGGGTGGTTGTTTGACCACGGACCCATAACGGACCCAGGTAAAGAGGCAGTGATCGCTGAGATCCTGGTTGAAAACAGCAGAGGTGAATTTAGAGGGCAAGTTGGTCAGGATGATATCTATGAGGGTGCCCATGTTTACGGATTTAGGGTTGTACCTGGTAGGTTCCTTGATCATTTGTGTAAGATTGAGGGCATCTAGCTTAGATTATAGGACGGCCGGGGTGATCTACTTAGTGGGGATTGTTATTACAGAGCTTACTGTATCTGACACACACACACATCTCATCTCTCCTCCTCTCCACCAGTGGACATGTACGGCAATTAAAGCTGCTTTCGTTTCCACCTCTCTCTTTCTTTCCCTTTTACTGAAAGAATAAATGTCCTCTCACTTTAAACCACCCCATAGGCCTTTTGGGCATTGAAGCCTGCATCCGCCCTCATTTCCCATAGCCCACTGCTCCCATAGCTGTTTGATAGTTTGGGAGGAAATGGAGCCAATTCTGTTGACGGGCAACGTTTGAGAGCCATCGCCATGTGTGGCTCAGCCTACACACCTCCATGTTTATCGGTGTGGTGTAACTAAGGCCTTAATTAAAAAACTGTAGTGCTGAAAATCCGCTTTATTGTGCGATTGGCAATGTTCCGGCGGTCGTGGAGACTACATTCAAGGTAAACACTGCAAATGTCTGCTCAATCGGAAATTACCTTTAAATGTGAACCATGCTACAAGGCAGATATTATGGGCCCTAAACCTAGAGGGGATTTGATAAGAGTAAAATGCTGACGGTAATCCATGCCTCATACCTTGCTTCACTGTAGGGTGTTGGAGGGGGTTGAGCCCACCAGAAAGGATATTTTAGCAGCAGTCAAATCATTTTTTGATCTGTCAGCAGGTGGGAGAAAGTGTGGTCTTTTCTCCTTTAATCCAGATTAAAACCTCTCACTTTCAGTTTATTTAAAACGGAACCTTTTTCAAAATATCGTCTTTTCTAAAACAAGCCAGAAAAAGCTGGTTGCAATTCCAGTTTTATTCTCTAGAAAAGACAGAACACATTTTTTTTTAATTATGTGGTTTAATTCAAATATACTAATTGATTAAAAAAAATACAATTTTTTAAATAAAAAATTACTAATTAAATGAATTATATTTGTTAATGATATTATGAATAGAGAAGGTGGAGTTATATCACATGTGCAGTTAACAAACATAAATCGAAATGTTTGCTTTATCCAAAATGACAAATAACTGTTTGCAGCATTAACACAAAAATGCAGGAGGCAGGTGGAAGAGGGAGAAGGTAGGAAACTAGTTTTTTTGCCCTTTATTAAAGACCCGCCCTTTATTAAAGACCCCCTTTATTAAAGACCCCCCCCTTTATTAAAGACCCCCCTCTTTATTAAAGACCCCCCTCTTTATTAAAGACCCCCCAAAAAATAACATAAATAAATAAAAAAAACATCCATTTTTATTGAGGACCAAAATGTTCAACGCAGTGCCATAAAGGTGGCAAAATAGTTGGGACAAGATTTTCGATGTGCCTATTCCATGGCACATGGTTTTTGAAATGATATACAAAACAACGCTTGATTCAAAAGTTTTCCAATTTAAATTCTTGCCACAAACAGAATGGTTTTTTTCTGTTGTACCTTTACCACTTTTTCACGAGAGCATTCAGCAAGTTAAGACTCAAACTTTGTGGACGTGGACATAGATTTTCAGTCCAGGACGATGCTTCATCTGTGTCCAAAACACGAGTCTGCCAAGCCGCACTAATGTGTCAAAGGAAACACCAGCCAAGAGTCAGCTTGCAGGCACTCAGCCCGCCATAGGAGTCACGATGGGACAAGGAAACACCAGCCAAGAGTCAGCTTGCAGGCACTCAGCCCGCCATAGGAGTCACGATGGGACAAGGAAACACCAGCCAAGAGTCAGCTTGCAGGCACTCAGCCCACCATAGGAGTCACGATGGGACAAGGAAACACCAGCCAAGAGTCACCTTGCAGGCACTCAACCCGCCATAGGAGTCACGATGGGACAAGGAAACACCAGCCAAGAGTCACCTTGCAGGCACTCAGCCCGCCATAGGAGTCACGATGGGACAAGGAAAATCCCAGCCTGCCAAACCCTCCCCTAACCCAGATGACACTTGGCCTGTTGTGCACCACCTCATTGGTCTCCTGGTCACAGCCAGTTGTGACACAGCATGGGATTGTACCCAGGGCTGTAGTGACTCCTCAAGCACTCGCAATGCAGTGCTTTAGGCCCCTACACCACTCGGGAGGCCCCACAAACAGAATGTTATGTATGGGGCATACAACCATCTCAGCTCTGAAGATTTTGCTACGAAGAGACAATCAATAGATCACTTATTTTGGTCTTGTAGCTTGTTTCTGGTCACGGGTTGAGGAATGGCTGAAAAATCACAACATTTATCTAAAATTCACACTACAAATAGCCCTGTTGGGAGATTTGGAAAACCATAGTCACTCAATCAACAATATAATAATAATTTTAGTAAAAATATGTATCTTTAGTTACAATCTATAGATACTATATGACTAGACAGGTTCAGAATTTATGTGAAACATCACAGTACTGTTGAAAAATATATGGCACATGGAAATCAGAGGGCTGTTTACAGAGATATGTGGGATGGACTGAGAGTAGCTGAGGGGTGGGGTTAAGGTGGTATGTGGGATGGACTGAGAGTAGCTGAGGGGTGGGGTTAAGGTGATATGTGGGATGGACTGAGAGTAGCTGAGGGGTGGGGTTAAGGTGATATGTGGGATGGACTGAGAGTAGCTGAGGGGTGGGGTTAAGGTGATATGTGGGATGGACTGAGAGTAGCTGAGGGGTGGGGTTAAGGTGATATGTGGGATGGACTGAGAGTAGCTGAGGGGTGGGGATAGGGAGATAGGTGGGATGGACTGAGAGTAGCTGAGGGGTGGGGATAGGGAGATAGGTGGGATGGACTGAGAGTAGCTGAGGGGTGGGGATAGGGAGATAGGTGGGATGGACTGAGAGTAGCTGAGGGGTGGGGTTAAGGTGATATGTGGGATGGACTGAGAGTAGCTGAGGGGTGGGGTTAAGGTGGTATGTGGGATGGACTGAGAGTAGCTGAGGGGTGGGGTTAAGGTGGTATGTGGGATGGACTGAGAGTAGCTGAGGGGTGGGGTTAAGGTGGTATGTGGGATGGACTGAGAGTAGCTGAGGGTGGGGTTAAGGTGATATGTGGGATGGACTGAGAGTAGCTGAGGGGTGGGGTTAAGGTGATAGGTGGGATGGACTGAGAGTAGCTGAGGGGTGGGGTTAAGGTGATATGTGGGATGGACTGAGAGTAGCTGAGGGGTGGGGTTAAGGTGATAGGTGGGATGGACTGAGAGTAGCTGAGGGGTGGGGTTAGGGTGATATGTGGGATGGACTGAGAGTAGCTGAGGGGTGGGGATAGGGAGATAGGTGGGATGGACTGAGAGTAGCTGAGGGGTGGGGATAGGGAGATAGGTGGGATGGACTGAGAGTAGCTGAGGGGTGGGGATAGGGAGATAGGTGGGATGGACTGAGAGTAGCTGAGGGGTGGGGATAGGGAGATAGGTGGGATGGACTGAGAGTAGCTGAGGGGTGGGGATAGGGAGATAGGTGGGATGGACTGAGAGTAGCTGAGGGGTGGGGTTAAGGTGGTATGTGGGATGGACTGAGAGTAGCTGAGGGGTTGGGTTAAGGTGGTATGTGGGATGGACTGAGAGTAGCTGAGGGGTGGGGTTAAGGTGGTATGTGGGATGGACTGAGAGTAGCTGAGGGGTGGGGTTAAGGTGGTATGTGGGATGGACTGAGAGTAGCTGAGAGGTGGGGTTAAGGTGATATGTGGGATGGACTCAGAGTAGCTGAGGGGTGGGGTTAAGGTGATAGGTGGGATGGACTGAGAGTAGCTGAGGGGTGGGGTTAAGGTGATATGTGGGATGGACTGAGAGTAGCTGAGGGGTGGGGTTAAGGTGATAGGTGGGATGGACTGAGAGTAGCTGAGGGGTGGGGATAGGGAGATAGGTGGGATAGGTGGGATGGACTGAGAGTAGCTGAGGGGTGGGGATAGGGAGATAGGTGGGATGGACTGAGAGTAGCTGAGGGGTGGGGTTAAGGTGATAGGTGGGATGGACTGAGAGTAGCTGAGGGGTGGGGTTAAGGTGATAGGTGGGATGGACTGAGAGTAGCTGAGGGGTGGGGATAGGGAGATAGGTGGGATGGACTGAGAGTAGCTGAGGGGTGGGGATAGGGAGATAGGTGGGATGGACTGAGAGTAGCTGAGGGGTGGGGTTAAGGTGATATGTGGGATGGACTGAGAGTAGCTGAGGGGTGGGGATAGGGAGATAGGTGGGATGGACTGAGAGTAGCTGAGGGGTGGGGTTAAGGTGATATGTGGGATGGACTGAGAGTAGCTGAGGGGTGGGGATAGAGAGGTAGGTGGGATGGACTGAGAGTAGCTGAGGGGTGGGGATAGGGAGATAGGTGGGATGGACTGAGAGTAGCTGAGGGGTGGGGTTAAGGTGATAGGTGGGATGGACTGAGAGTAGCTTAGGGGTGGGGATAGGGAGATAGGTGGGATGGACTGAGAGTAGCTGAGGGGTGGGGTTAAGGTGATAGGTGGGATGGACTGAGAGTAGCTGAGGGGTGGGGTTAAGGTGATAGGTGGGATGGACTGAGAGTAGCTGACGGGTGGGGATAGGGAGATAGGTGGGATGGACTGAGAGTAGCTGAGGGGTGGGGATAGGAGATAGGTGGGATGGACTGAGAGTAGCTGAGGGGTGGGGTTAAGGTGATAGGTGGGATGGACTGAGAGTAGCTGAGGGGTGGGGATAGGGAGATAGGTGGGATGGACTGAGAGTAGCTGAGGGGTGGGGTTAAGGTTATATGTGGGATGGACTGAGAGTAGCTGAGGGGTGGGGATAGGGAGATAGGTGGGATGGACTGAGAGTAGCTGAGGGATGGGGTTAAGGTGATAGGTGGGATGGACTGAGAGTAGCTGAGGGGTGGGGTTAAGGTGATATGTGGGATGGACTGAGAGTAGCTGAGGGGTGGGGTTAAGGTGATATGTGGGATGGACTGAGAGTAGCTGAGGGGTGGGGTTAAGGTGATATGTGGGATGGACTGAAAGTAGCTTAGGGGTGGGGTTAAGGTGATATTTGGGATGGACTGAGAGTAGCTTAGGGGTGGGGTTAAGGTGATATGTGGGATGGACTGAGAGTAGCTGAGGGGTGGGGTTAAGGTGATATGTGGGATGGACTGAGAGTAGCTGAGGGGTGGGGTTAAGGTGATAGGTGGGATGGACTGAGTAGCTGAGGGGTGGGGTTAAGGTGATAGATGGGATGGACTGAGAGTAGCTGAGGGGTGGGGATAGGGAGATAGGTGGGATGGACTGAGAGTAGCTGAGGGGTGGGGTTAAGGTGATATGTGGGATGGACTGAGAGTAGCTGAGGGGTGGGGTTAAGGTGATATTTGGGATGGACTGAAAGTAGCTTAGGGGTGGGGTTAAGGTGATATGTGGGATGGACTGAAAGTAGCTTAGGGGTGGGGTTAAGGTGATATGTGGGATGGACTGAGTAGCTGAGGGGGGGTTAAGGTGATAGGTGGGATGGACTGAGAGTAGCTGAGGGGTGGGGTTAAGGTGATATGTGGGATGGACTGAGAGTAGCTGAGGGGTGGGGTTAAGGTGATATGTGGGATGGACTGAGAGTAGCTGAGGGGTGGGGTTAAGGTGATAAGTGGGATGGACTGAGAGTAGCTGAGGGGTGGGGTTAAGGTGATATGTGGGATGGACTGAAAGTAGCTTAGGGGTGGGGTTAAGCTGATATGTGGGATGGACTGAGAGTAGCTGAGGGGTGGGGTTAAGGTGATATGTGGGATGGACTGAGAGTAGCTGAGGGGTGGGGTTAAGGTGATATGTGGGATGGACTGAGAGTAGCTGAGGGGTGGGGTTAAGGTGATAGGTGGGATGGACTGAAAGTAGCTTAGGGGTGGGGTTAAGGTGATAGGTGGGATGGACTGAAAGTAGCTGAGGGGTGGGGTTAAGTTGATATGTGGGATGGACTGAAAGTAGCTGAGGGGTGGGGTTAAAAGCTCATGTTCGATAATAGTTATGACTGAACAAGATTTATATCAAAATATCAAATTACTTTATTCTTGCTATATAACTAGTGTAAAATAAAAATATATAAAAAATGCCATGTGTGTAGAATGTAACAAGAAAAGAAAAATATGTAAAAACAACATTTATTTTTGATTGTAGAGGACAGAAACCAAAACGAATAAACAGATTGAACAAAATGATAAATAAACGCAGCAAGGTGCCACATACACTGCAGACATCCGTTCCAGCGGAGGAGACCAATAGGAGAGCTGCTGCACTTCTGACATCCGACACTTGAGGGCGCCAACTCAACAATCCAAGGTCACTAAGTAACGTATGTGGTTAGAAGGAGTCGGGTCCAGGAAGACCGATCTAAAGGACCTGAAACTAAATGTCACAGGTGACGTCCCAAATGGCACCCTAATTTCTAAGAACGTAGCACAAGCATTTCGCTACACTCGCATTAACATCTGATAACCATGTGTATGTGACCAATACAAATTTGATTTGAATTTCTAAGAATGAAGCACAATTCTTGCTTGAAAAATTGCACTTTGATAAAAAGCTTTATTTGTATTTATTTTTGTATCATTTTGAAAACAGTCACAGTAAAGATACTCCATTGTTATCCTGAAATAATGTCCTGTATAATAACAACTGCATTGGATCTTCAAGGCCACCGGGCTGACAATATGAGTCATGTATTGTTCCACAACATAAATGACACCGCAGTTTCCAAATGCATTCCCAGGTCTTTGGTTGTGTCATGCTAGAAGATATGAAGACTGGCCTTCACTTTGTGGATGTGGACATTGATTTTTAGTCCAGGACAATACTTCATCTGTTTCCGGGAATTCAGTCCCTGGGTGTTTTTCATCGACTCTGAGCAACATGATCCCATTAAATATATCTGTAGTGTTGAATTCTCCTCCCCATCCAATGCCATTGATCTGCGCTGTAGCCGAATGCAATCCATAGCCCCAGTCCTTCTCTCTACCTACCCCTCCATCCCCAGCCCTTCTCTCTACCTACCCCTCCATCCCCAGCCCTTCTCTTTACCTACCCCCCCAACCCCAGCCCTTCACTCTACCTAACTCCCCATCCCCAGCCCTTCTCTCTACCTACCCCCATCCCCAGCCCTTCTCTCTACCTACCCCCCATCCCCAGCCCTTCTCTCCCCCATCCCCAGCCCTACTCTCTACCTACACCCCCATCCCCAGCCCTTCTCTCTACCCCATCCCCAGCTCCCCCCCCCCATCCCCAGCTCTTCACTCTACCTAACCCCCATACCCAGCCCTACTCTCTACCTACCGCCCCACCCCCAGCCCTTCTCTCTACCTACCCCCCATCCCCAGCCCTTCTCTCTACCTAACCCCCATCCCCAGCCCTTCTCTCTACCTAACCCCCATCCCCAGCCCTACCTAACCCCCATCTCTACCTAACCCCCATCCCCAGCCCTTCTCTCTACCTAACCCCCATCCCCAGCCCTTCTCTCTACCTACCCCCCATCCCCAGCCCTTCTCTCTACCTAACCCCCATCCCCAGCCCTACTCTCTACCTACACCCCCATCCCCAGCCCTTCTCTCTACCTACCCCCCATCCCCAGCTCTTCACTCTACCTAACCCCCATACCCAGCCCTACTCTCTACCTACCGCCCCACCCCCAGCCCTTCTCTCTACCTACCCCCCATCCCCAGCCCTTCTCTCAACCTACCCCCCATCCCTTCACTCTACCTAACCCCATCCCCAGCCCTACTCTCTACCTACCCCCCATCCCTTCTCTCTACCTACCCCCCCATCCCCAGCCCTTCTCTCTACCAACCCCCTCCATCCCCAGCCCTTCTCCCCCCACCATCCCCAGCCCTACTCTCTACCTACCCCCCATCCCCAGCCCTTCTCTCTACCTACCCCCCCATCCCCAGCCCTTCACTCTACCTAAACCCCATACCCAGCTCTACTCTCTACCCACCTACCCCACCTACCTACCTACCTACCTACCTACCTACCTACCTACCTACCTACCTACCCCCATCCCCAGCCCTTCTCTCTACCTACCTACCCCCCATCCCCAGCCCTACTCTCTAACCCCCATCACCAGCCCTTCTCTCTACCTACCTACCTACCTACCTACCTACCTACCTACCTACCTACCCCACCATCCCCAGCCCTTCTCTCTACCTACCTACCCCCCATCCACAGCCCTTCTCTCTACCTACCTACCTACCCCCCCCCATCCCCAGCCCTTCTCTCTACCTACCTACCTACCCCCTTCCCCAGCCCTTCTCTATACCTACCCCCATCACCAGCCCTTCTCTCTACCTCCCCCATCACCAGCCCTTCTCTCTACCTCCCCCCATCACCAGCCCTTCTCTCTACCTCCCCCCATCACCAGCCCTTCTCTCTACCTCCCCCCATCACCAGCCCTTCTCTCTACCAACCCCCCGATCCCCAGCCCTTCTCCCCCCCACCATCCCCAGCCCTACTCTCTACCTACCCCCCCATCCCCAGCCCTTCACTCTACCTAACCCCCATACCCAGCTCTACCTACCTACCTACCTACCTACCTACCTACCTACCTACCTACCTACCTACCTACCTACCTACCTACCTACCCCACCATCCCCAGCCCTTCTCTTCCCTACCTACCCCCCATCCCCAGCCCTTCTCTCTACCTACCTTCCCCCCCATCCCCAGCCCTACTCTCTAACCCCCAAATACAAAATAGAGAGAGGTGACAGTATGGTCCATTAACTCATCATTACTATTGTATCAAGGCCAGTTTGTCGCTTCTATTGAAGTACATCAGTGATAAATTGCTTGTAAACATATTTTTTTATTTTTTACTTCACCTTTATTTAACCAGGTAGGCTAGTTGAGAACAGGTTCTCATTTGCAACTGCGACCTGGCCAAGATAAAGCATAGCAGTGTGAACAGACAACACAGAGTTACACATGGAGTAAACAATTAACAAGTCAATAACACAGAGAAAAAAAGGGGAGTCTATATACAATGTGTGCAAAAGGCATGAGGAGGTAGGCGAATAATTACAATATTGCAGATTAACACTGAAGTGATGATCAATGAGATACACCTGCTGGAGCGCGTGCTACGGATGGGTGTTGCCATCGTGACCAGTGAGCTGAGATAAGGCGGAGCTTTGCCTAGCATGGCCTTGTAGATGACCTGAAGCCAGTGGGTCTGGCGACGAATATGTAGCGAGGGCCAGCCGACTAGAGCATACAAGTCGCAGTGGTGGGTAATATAAGGTGCTTTAGTGACAAAACGGATGGCACTGTGATAAACTGCATCCAGTTTGCTGAGTAGAGTGTTGGAAGAAATTTTGTAGATGACGTCGCCGAAGTCGAGGATCGGTAGGATAGTCAGTTTTACTAGGGTAAGCTTGGCAGCTTGAGTGAAGGAGGCTTTGTTGCGGAATAGAAAGACGATTCTTGATTTGATTTTCGATTGGAGATGTTTGATATGGGTCTGGAATGAGAGTTTGCAGTCTAGCCAGACACCTAGGTACTTATAGGTGTCCACATATTCAAGGTCGGAGCCATCCAGTGTGGTGATGCTAGTCGGGCATGCGGGTGCAGGCATTTGGTTTTACTAGCGTTTAAGAGCAGTTGGAGGCCACGGAAGGAGTGTTGTATGGCATTGAAGCTCGATTGGAGGTTAGATAGCACAGTGTCCAATGACGGGCCGAAAGTGTATACAATGGTGTCGTCTGCGTAGAGGTGGATCAGGGAATTGCCCGCAGCAAGAGCAACATCATTGATATATACAGAGAAAAGAGTCGGCCCGAGAATTGAACCCTGTGGCACCCCCATAGAGACTGCCAGGGGACCGGACAACATGCCCTCCGATTTGACACACTGAACTCTGTCTGCAAAGTAATTGGTGAACCAGGCAGTATCATAGTTCCCTTGGACTGAAACCATTTTTTAAAATGTTTGTTTATTCACATTCAATCACAGTAAATATCTAAATTTTTATGAGATACATAAAGGACAGCTGAACCCAAAAAAAGACAACTTCTCTGGTTGAAAATGGCCCATTATGGCATCAATAGGCTCCAGAGTGGCGCAGTGGTCTAAGACACTGCATCTCAGTGCAAAAGGTGTCACTGCAGTACCTGGTTCAAATCCAGGCTGCACCACATCTGGCTGTGATTGGGAGTCCCATAGGGTGGTGTGAAAGTGGCCCGGGGCAGGCTGTATATAACATTTATTTTCTAAACTGACTTGCCTAGTTATAACAGTTATTTTTTTAAGGATAGTAGTCAGAAAACATCTGTAGTCCTAAAACTGACAATAAAAAAAAAAAAGTAAGATACATTTAGACATAATGTTAGTATTTTCAAAAACAGAATTTTGTGAGATTAAACGATTTGAAGACGTCGCCGTTTTCATTGGGTTGGATTAAGATTTCAGTCATGCAAAACACGGCAACGTTGCCTGGCAACACCCAAATCAATCAAATCACAGCTGCATCCAATCACAGCAGCAGAATCAACCCATGAGACAATGAACCAGACATGGCTACAATACATCATCCCCAACGTTATGTTAATAAAGAACCAGACATGGCTACAATACATCATCCCCAACGTTATGTTAAAGAACCAGACATGGCTACAATACATCATCCCCAACGTTATGTTAATAAAGGACCAGACATGGCTACAATACATCATCCCCAACGTTATGTTAATAAAGAACCAGACATGGCTACAATACATCATCCCCAACGTTATGTTAAAGAACCAGACATGGCTACAATACATCATCCCCAACGTTATGTTAATAAAGGACCAGACATGGCTACAATACATCATCCCCAACGTTATGTTAATAAAGGACCAGACATGGCTACAATACATCATCCCCAACGTTATGTTAAAGAACCAGACATGGCTACAATACATCATCCCCAACGTTATGTTAAAGAACCAGACATGGCTACAATACATCATCCCCAATGTTATGTTAAAGAACCAGACATGGCTACAATACATCATCCCCAACGTTATGTTAAAGGACCAGACATGGCTACAATACATCATCCCCAACGTTATGTTAAAGAACCAGACATGGCTACAATACATCATCCCCAACGTTATGTTAAAGGACCAGACATGGCTACAATACATCATCCCCAACGTTATGTTAAAGAACCAGACATGGCTACAATACATCATCCCCAACGTTATGTTAAAGGACCAGACATGGCTACAATACATCGTCCCCAACGTTATGTTAATAAAGAACCAGACATGGCTACAATACATCGTCCCCAACGTTATGTTAAAGAACCAGACATGGCTACAATACATCGTCCCCAACGTTATGTTAAAGGACCAGACATGGCTACAATACATCGTCCCCAACGTTATGTTAAAGGACCAGACATGGCTACAATACATCATCCCCAACGTTATGTTAAAGAACCAGACATGGCTACAATACATCATCCCCAACGTTATGTTAAAGGACCAGACATGGCTACAATACATCGTCCCCAACGTTATGTTAAAGGACCAGACATGGCTACAATACATCGTCCCCAACGTTATGTTAAAGGACCAGACATGGCTACAATACATCATCCCCAACGTTATGTTAAAGAACCAGACATGGCTACAATACATCATCCCCAACGTTATGTTAAAGGACCAGACATGGCTACAATACATCATCCCCAACGTTATGTTAATAAAGAACCAGACATGGCTACAATACATCATCCCCAACGTTATGTTAAAGAACCAGACATGGCTACAATACATCGTCCCCAACGTTATGTTAAAGGACCAGACATGGCTACAATACATCATCCCCAACGTTATGTTAAAGGACCAGACATGGCTACAATACATCATCCCCAACGTTATGTTAAAGAACCAGACATGGCTACAATACATCATCCCCAACGTTATGTTAAAGGACCAGACATGGCTACAATACATCATCCCCAACGTTATGTTAAAGAACCAGACATGGCTACAATACATCATCCCCAACGTTATGTTAAAGAACCAGACATGGCTACAATACATCATCCCCAACGTTATGTTAATAAAGAACCAGACATGGCTACAATACATCATCCCCAACGTTATGTTAAAGAACCAGACATGGCTACAATACATCATCCCCAACGTTATGTTAAAGAACCAGACATGGCTACAATACATCATCCCCAACGTTATGTTAAAGAACCAGACATGGCTACAATACATCATCCCCAACGTTATGTTAATAAAGAACCAGACATGGCTACAATACATCATCCCCAACGTTATGTTAAAGAACCAGACATGGCTACAATACATCGTCCCCAACGTTATGTTAATAAAGAACCAGACATGGCTACAATACATCATCCCCAACATTATGTTAATAAAGAACCAGACATGTCTACAATACATCATCCCCAACGTTATGTTAATAAAGAACCAGACATGGCTACAATACATCATCCCCAACGTTATGTTAATAAAGAACCAGACATGGCTACAATACATCATCCCCAACGTTATGTTAATAAAGAACCAGACATGGCTACAATACATCATCCCCAACGTTAATAAAGAACCAGACATGGCTACCAGACATGGCTACAATACATCGTCCCCAACGTTATGTTAAAGGACCAGACATGGCTACAATACATCGTCCCCAACGTTATGTTAAAGGACCAGACATGGCTACAATACATCATCCCCAACGTTATGTTAAAGAACCAGACATGGCTACAATACATCATCCCCAACGTTATGTTAAAGGACCAGACATGGCTACAATACATCATCCCCAACGTTATGTTAATAAAGAACCAGACATGGCTACAATACATCATCCCCAACGTTATGTTAAAGAACCAGACATGGCTACAATACATCATCCCCAACGTTATGTTAATAAAGAACCAGACATGGCTACAATACATCATCCCCAACGTTATGTTAAAGAACCAGACATGGCTACAATACATCATCCCCAACGTTATGTTAAAGAACCAGACATGGCTACAATACATCGTCCCCAACGTTATGTTAAAGAACCAGACATGGCTACAATACATCATCCCCAACGTTATGTTAATAAAGAACCAGACATGGCTACAATACATCATCCCCAACGTTATGTTAATAAAGAACCAGACATGGCTACAATACATCATCCCCAACGTTATGTTAATAAAGAACCAGACATGGCTACAATACATCATCCCCAACGTTATGTTAATAAAGAACCAGACATGTCTACAATACATCATCCCCAACGTTATGTTAATAAAGAACCAGACATGGCTACAATACATCATCCCCAACGTTATGTTAATAAAGAACCAGACATGGCTACAATACATCATCCCCAACGTTATGTTAATAAAGAACCAGACATGGCTACAATACATCATCCCCAACGTTATGTTAAAGAACCAGACATGGCTACAATACATCATCCCCAACGTTATGTTAAAGGACCAGACATGGCTACAATACATCATCCCCAACGTTATGTTAAAGAACCAGACATGGCTACAATACATCATCCCCAACGTTATGTTAAAGGACCAGACATGGCTACAATACATCATCCCCAACGTTATGTTAAAGAACCAGACATGGCTACAATACATCATCCCCAACGTTATGTTAATAAAGAACCAGACATGGCTACAATACATCATCCCCAACGTTATGTTAAAGAACCAGACATGGCTACAATACATCGTCCCCAACGTTATGTTAATAAAGAACCAGACATGGCTACAATACATCATCCCCAACGTTATGTTAATAAAGAACCAGACATGGCTACAATACATCATCCCCAACGTTATGTTAAAGAAACAGACATGGCTACAAACATCATCCCCAACGTTATGTTTAAAGAACCAGACATGGCTACAATACATCGTCCCCAACGTTATGTTAATAAAGAACCAGACATGGCTACAATACATCATCCCCAACGTTATGTTAAAGAACCAGACATGGCTACAATACATCATCCCCAACGTTATGTTAATAAAGAACCAGACATGGCTACAATACATCATCCCCAACGTTATGTTAATAAAGAACCAGACATGGCTACAATACATCCCCAACGTTATGTTAATAAAGAACCAGACATGGCTACAATACATCATCCCCAACGTTATGTTAAAGAACCAGACATGGCTACAATACATCATCCCCAACGTTATGTTAAAGGACCAGACATGGCTACAATACATCATCCCCAACGTTATGTTAAAGAAACAGACATGGCTACAATACATCATCCCCAACGTTATGTTAATAAAGAACCAGACATGGCTACAATACATCATCCCCAACGTTATGTTAATAAAGAACCAGACATGGCTACAATACATCATCCCCAACGTTATGTTAAAGAACCAGACATGGCTACAATACATCATCCCCAACGTTATGTTAAAGAACCAGACATGGCTACAATACATCATCCCCAACGTTATGTTAAAGAACCAGACATGGCTACAATACATCATCCCCAACGTTATGTTAAAGAACCAGACATGGCTACAATACATCATCCCCAACGTTATGTAATAAAGAACCAGACATGGCTACAATACATCATCCCCAACGTTATGTTAATAAAGAACCAGACATGGCTACAATACATCATCCCCAACGTTATGTTAATAAAGAACCAGACATGGCTACAATACATCATCCCCAACATTATGTTAATAAAGAACCAGACATGGCTACAATACATCATCCCCAACGTTATGTTAATAAAGAACCAGACATGGCTACAATACATCATCCCCAACGTTATGTTAATAAAGAACCAGACATGGCTACAATACATCATCCCCAACGTTATGTTAATAAAGAACCAGACATGGCTACAATACATCATCCCCAACGTTATGTTAATAAAGAACCAGACATGGCTACAATACATCATCCCCAACATTATGTTAATAAAGAACCAGACATGGCTACAATACATCATCCCCAACATTATGTTAATAAAGAACCAGACATGGCTACAATACATCATCCCCAACATTATGTTAATAAAGAACCAGACATGGCTACAATACATCATCCCCAACATTATGTTAATAAAGAACCAGACATGGCTACAATACATCATCCCCAACGTTATGTTAATAAAGAACCAGACATGGCTACAATACATCATCCCCAACGTTATGTTAAAGGACCAGACATGGCTACAATACATCGTCCCCAACGTTATGTTAATAAAGAACCAGACATGGCTACAATACATCATCCCCAACGTTATGTTAAAGAACCAGACATGGCTACAATACATCATCCCCAACGTTATGTTAAAGGACCAGACATGGCTACAATACATCATCCCCAACGTTATGTTAAAGAACCAGACATGGCTACAATACATCATCCCCAACGTTATGTTAATAAAGAACCAGACATGGCTACAATACATCATCCCCAACGTTATGTTAATAAAGAACCAGACATGGCTACAATACATCATCCCCAACGTTATGTTAATAAAGAACCAGACATGGCTACAATACATCATCCCCAACGTTATGTTAATAAAGAACCAGACATGGCTACAATACATCATCCCCAACGTTATGTTAAAGGACCAGACATGGCTACAATACATCGTCCCCAACGTTATGTTAAAGGACCAGACATGGCTACAATACATCATCCCCAACGTTATGTTAAAGAACCAGACATGGCTACAATACATCGTCCCCAACGTTATGTTAATAAAGAACCAGACATGGCTACAATACATCGTCCCCAACGTTATGTTAATAAAGAACCAGACATGGCTACAATACATCATCCCCAACGTTATGTTAATAAAGAACCAGACATGGCTACAATACATCATCCCCAACGTTATGTTAAAGAAACAGACATGGCTACAATACATCCCCAACGTTATGTTAATAAAGAAACAGACATGGCTACAATACATCCCCAACGTTATGTTAATAAAGAAACAGACATGGCTACAATACATCCCCAACGTTATGTTAATAAAGAACCAGACATGGCTACAATACATCATCCCCAACGTTATGTTAAAGAAACAGACATGGCTACAATACATCCCCAACGTTATGTTAAAGGACCAGACATGGCTACAATACATCATCCCCAACGTTATGTTAAAGAAACAGACATGGCTACAATACATCATCCCCAACGTTATGTTAATAAAGAACCAGACATGGCTACAATACATCATCCCCAACGTTATGTTAATAAAGAAGCAGACATGGCTACAATACATCATCCCCAACGTTATGTTAAAGAACCAGACATGGCTACAATACATCATCCCCAACGTTATGTTAAAGAACCAGACATGGCTACAATACATCATCCCCAACGTTATGTTAATAAAGAACCAGACATGGCTACAATACATCATCCCCAACGTTATGTTAAAGAACCAGACATGGCTACAATACATCATCCCCAACGTTATGTTAAAGAACCAGACATGGCTACAATACATCATCCCCAACGTTATGTTAAAGAACCAGACATGGCTACAATACATCATCCCCAACGTTATGTTAAAGGACCAGACATGGCTACAATACATCATCCCCAACGTTATGTTAAAGAACCAGACATGGCTACAATACATCATCCCCAACGTTATGTTAATAAAGAACCAGACATGGCTACAATACATCATCCCCAACGTTATGTTAATAAAGAAGCAGACATGGCTACAATACATCATCCCCAACATTATGTTAATAAAGAACCAGACATGGCTACAATACATCATCCCCAACGTTATGTTAATAAAGAAGCAGACATGGCTACAATACATCATCCCCAACGTTATGTTAATAAAGAACCAGGCATGGCTACAATACATCATCCCCAACGTTATGTTAATAAAGAACCAGGCATGGCTACAATACATCATCCCCAACGTTATGTTAAAGAACCAGACATGGCTACAATACATCATCCCCAACATTATGTTAATAAAGAACCAGGCATGGCTACAATACATCATCCCCAACATTATGTTAATAAAGAACCAGGCATGGCTACAATACATCATCCCCAACATTATGTTAATAAAGAACCAGGCATGGCTACAATACATCATCCCCAACATTATGTTAATAAAGAACCAGACATGGCTACAATACATCATCCCCAACATTATGTTAATAAAGAACCAGACATGGCTACAATACATCATCCCCAACGTTATGTTAAAGGACCAGACATGGCTACAATACATCGTCCCCAACGTTATGTTAATAAAGAACCAGACATGGCTACAATACATCGTCCCCAACGTTATGTTAAAGAACCAGACATGGCTACAATACATGTCCCCAACGTTATGTTAAAGGACCAGACATGGCTACAATACATCATCCCCAACGTTATGTTAAAGGACCAGACATGGCTACAATACATAACGTTATGTTAAAGAACCAGACATGGCTACAATACATCATCCCCAACGTTATGTTAAAGGACCAGACATGGCTACAATACATCATCCCCAACGTTATGTTAAAGAACCAGACATGGCTACAATACATCATCCCCAACGTTATGTTAAAGAACCAGACATGGCTACAATACATCATCCCCAACGTTATGTTAATAAAGAACCAGACATGGCTACAATACATCATCCCCAACGTTATGTTAATAAAGAACCAGACATGGCTACAATACATCATCCCCAACGTTATGTTAATAAAGAACCAGACATGGCTACAATACATCATCCCCAATGTTATGTTAATAAAGAACCAGACATGGCTACAATACATCATCCCCAACGTTATGTTAAAGGACCAGACATGGCTACAATACATCGTCCCCAACGTTATGTTAAAGGACCAGACATGGCTACAATACATCATCCCCAACGTTATGTTAAAGAACCAGACATGGCTACAATACATCATCCCCAACGTTATGTTAATAAAGAACCAGACATGGCTACAATACATCGTCCCCAACGTTATGTTAATAAAGAACCAGACATGGCTACAATACATCATCCCCAACGTTATGTTAATAAAGAACCAGACATGGCTACAATACATCATCCCCAACGTTATGTTAAAGGACCAGACATGGCTACAATACATCGTCCCCAACGTTATGTTAAAGGACCAGACATGGCTACAATACATCATCCCCAACCTTATGTTAAAGAACCAGACATGGCTACAATACATCATCCCCAACGTTATGTTAAAGAACCAGACATGGCTACAATACATCATCCCCAACGTTATGTTAATAAAGAACCAGACATGGCTACAATACATCATCCCCAACGTTATGTTAATAAAGAACCAGACATGTCTACAATACATCATCCCCAACGTTATGTTAATAAAGAACCAGACATGGCTACAATACATCATCCCCAACGTTATGTTAATAAAGAACCAGACATGGCTACAATACATCATCCCCAACGTTATGTTAAAGAACCAGACATGGCTACAATACATCATCCCCAACGTTATGTTAATAAAGGACCAGACATGGCTACAATACATCATCCCCAACGTTATGTTAAAGAACCAGACATGGCTACAATACATCATCCCCAACGTTATGTTAAAGAACCAGACATGGCTACAATACATCATCCCCAACGTTATGTTAAAGAACCAGACATGGCTACAATACATCATCCCCAACGTTATGTTAAAGAACCAGACATGGCTACAATACATCGTCCCCAACGTTATGTTAAAGAACCAGACATGGCTACAATACATCATCCCCAACGTTATGTTAATAAAGAACCAGACATGGCTACAATACATCGTCCCCAATGTTATGTTAATAAAGAACCAGACATGGCTACAATACATCGTCCCCAACATTATGTTAATAAAGAACCAGACATGGCTACAATACATCATCCCCAACATTATGTTAATAAAGAACCAGACATGTCTACAATACATCATCCCCAACGTTATGTTAATAAAGAACCAGACATGTCTACAATACATCATCCCCAACGTTATGTTAATAAAGAACCAGACATGGCTACAATACATCATCCCCAACGTTATGTTAATAAAGAACCAGACATGGCTACAATACATCATCCCCAACGTTATGTTAAAGAACCAGACATGGCTACAATACATCATCCCCAACGTTATGTTAAAGGACCAGACATGGCTACAATACATCATCCCCAACGTTATGTTAAAGAACCAGACATGGCTACAATACATCATCGCCAACGTTATGTTAATAAAGAACCAGACATGGCTACAATACATCATCCCCAATGTTATGTTAAAGAACCAGACATGGCTACAATACATCATCCCCAACGTTATGTTAAAGAACCAGACATGGCTACAATACATCATCCCCAACGTTATGTTAAAGAACCAGACATGGCTACAATACATCATCCCCAACGTTATGTTAAAGAACCAGACATGGCTACAATACATCATCCCCAACGTTATGTTAAAGAACCAGACATGGCTACAATACATCATCCCCAACGTTATGTTAATAAAGAACCAGACATGGCTACAATACATCGTCCCCAACGTTATGTTAAAGAACCAGACATGGCTACAATACATCGTCCCCAACGTTATGTTAAAGGACCAGACATGGCTACAATACATCATCCCCAACGTTATGTTAAAGAACCAGACATGGCTACAATACATCATCCCCAACGTTATGTTAATAAAGAACCAGACATGGCTACAATACATCATCCCCAACGTTATGTTAAAGAAACAGACATGGCTACAATACATCCCCAACGTTATGTTAATAAAGAACCAGACATGGCTACAATACATCATCCCCAACGTTATGTTAATAAAGAACCAGACATGGCTACAATACATCATCCCCAACGTTATGTTAAAGAAACAGACATGGCTACAATACATCCCCAACGTTATGTTAATAAAGAACCAGACATGGCTACAATACATCCCCAACGTTATGTTAATAAAGAACCAGACATGGCTACAATACATCATCCCCAACGTTATGTTAAAGAAACAGACATGGCTACAATACATCCCCAACGTTATGTTAATAAAGAAACAGACATGGCTACAATACATCCCCAACGTTATGTTAATAAAGAAACAGACATGGCTACAATACATCCCCAACGTTATGTTAATAAAGAACCAGACATGGCTACAATACATCGTCCCCAACGTTATGTTAAAGAAACAGACATGGCTACAATACATCCCCAACGTTATGTTAAAGGACCAGACATGGCTACAATACATCATCCCCAACGTTATGTTAAAGAAACAGACATGGCTACAATACATCATCCCCAACGTTATGTTAATAAAGAACCAGACATGGCTACAATACATCATCCCCAACGTTATGTTAATAAAGAAGCAGACATGGCTACAATACATCATCCCCAACATTATGTTAAAGAACCAGACATGGCTACAATACATCATCCCCAACGTTATGTTAAAGAACCAGACATGGCTACAATACATCATCCCCAACGTTATGTTAATAAAGAACCAGACATGGCTACAATACATCATCCCCAACGTTATGTTAAAGAACCAGACATGGCTACAATACATCATCCCCAACGTTATGTTAATAAAGAACCAGACATGCTACAATACATCATCCCCAACGTTATGTTAAAGAACCAGACATGGCTAAAGAACCAATACATCATCCCCAACGTTATGTTAAAGAACCAGACATGGCTACAATACATCATCCCCAACGTTATGTTAAAGAACCAGACATGGCTACAATACATCATCCCCAACGTTATGTTAAAGAACCAGACATGGCTACAATACATCATCCCCAACGTTATGTTGACATTAATACAAAGAACCAGACATGGCTACAATACATCATCCCCAACGTTATGTTAATAAAGAACCAGACATGGCTACAATACATCATCCCCAACATTATGTTAATAAAGAACCAGACATGGCTACAATACATCATCCCCAACGTTATGTTAATAAAGAAGCAGACATGGCTACAATACATCATCCCCAACGTTATGTTAATAAAGAACCAGGCATGGCTACAATACATCACACGTTATGTTAATAAAGAACCAGACATGGCTACAATACATCATCCCCAACGTTATGTTAAAGAACCAGACATGGTTACATCATCCCCAACATTATGTTAATAAAGAACCAGACATGGCTACAATACATCATCCCCAACGTTATGTTAATAAAGAACCAGGCATGGCTACAATACATCATCCCCAACATTATGTTAATAAAGAACCAGGCATGGCTACAATACATCATCCCCAACATTATGTTAATAAAGAACCAGACATGGCTACAATACATCATCCCCAACATTATGTTAATAAAGAACCAGACATGGCTACAATACATCATCCCCAACATTATGTTAATAAAGAACCAGGCATGGCTACAATACATCATCCCCAACATTATGTTAATAAAGAACCAGACATGGCTACAATACATCATCCCCAACGTTATGTTAATAAAGAACCAGACATGTTCTTTATAAATGTTGCTAGTTCGAATCCCCTAGCCAGCAAGGTGAAAAATCTGTCGATGTGCCCTTGAGCAAGGCACTTCACCCTAATTTCTCTAGGATCGCCGGTGATAATGACTGACACTGGCTGGGACCCCACTCTCTCTGAGGGTGTTTCATGGAGAATTGGGATAAGCAAAAAACACATTTCCAATTCACACATGAATATTAACACAGACTTGTAGATGTGTGAAATAAGACAAATATAACAATATATAACAATATAACAACCCACCTAAATATTATTATTATTATTCCTTTAGCCAGTCATAGATAGTACAGTGGCTACTCAACTACAGAGAACTCAACTACAGAGATATTCAACTTCAAAGAACTCAACTACAGAGATATTCAACTACAAAGGCTCAACTACAAAAATAACTCAGATACAGAGAACTCAACTACAGAGATAATCTACTACAGAGAACTCAACTACAGAGATAACTACAGAGATAACTACAGAGATAACTACAGAGATAACTACAGAGATAACTACAGAGATAACTACAGAGATAACTACAGAGATAACCAGCTACAGCGATAACTGAACTACAGAGATAATCAACTACAGAGAGAACTCAACTGCGGTGAGTGAAGAGGAACAAATAACCATAACTGCCAAGGAAGGATATAACAAACATCAAACACACCCACGTCAAACCACAACCCCACGACAAATCTTTCTTTTTTTCTTCTTAATGAGGACAAAAACCCTGGCGAAATCAATGAGTTCACCCCTCCCTCCCCTTTTAGCGCAATGGTCCTCGGAAACTGGATCGCTAAGAAAATATCGACTTTAGATCAAAGCTGCCAATACAAGCAGTGCTCAAGGTCTCTGATAGAGGAGAGGGCTTTTATGTAGCACAATGTCAGTGTGTATTTATGACGACACCTTTTAGAGCCACATGGAAAAACCAGGAAGGGACGGTCCAAAATAAATGTTACACCACTAAAAATAATCATTTTTATAAGATGGGACATTCTCTGGATGTGTCTGACTCTTGACAAAATGCTGCGTCATTTCTGCTGGCTTCGATATAGCTCAGCACTTACTGTCAGTGCATTGTTGCAATGTATCCTATAGTTTCATTTGAAAAAATGAAAAGCTGAAATGCCTTGAGTCAATAAGTATTCAAGCCCTTTGTTATGGCCTAAATAAGTTCTGGAGTAAAAAATGTAATAAGTTGCATGGACTCACTCTGTGTGTTCAAAAGCAATTACATTTTTGTCCTGAATATGAAGTGTGATATTTGGGGCAAATCCAACACAACACATTGTTGACTACAACTCTCCATATCTTCAAGCATAGTGGTGGCTGGATCATGTTATGGGTATGCTTGTAATCGTTAAGGACTGGGGAGTTTTTCAGGATACAAAATAAACAGAATGAAGCCAAGCACAGGCAGAATCCTAGAGGAAAACCTGGTTCAGTAAGCTTTCCAACAGACAAGATGAATTCACCTTTCAGCAGGACAATAAACTAAAACACAAGGACAAATATACAGTGGAGTTGTTACCAAGAAGACAGTGAATGTTCCTGAGTGGCCGAATGTTCCTGAGTGGCAGAGTTTTGACTTAAATCTGCTTGAAAATCTATGGAAAGACCTGAAAATCGTTGTCTAGCAATGATCAACAACCAATTTAACAGCGCTTGAAGAATTACAATAATCCATTTTAAATTCAGGCTGTAACACAAACAAAATGTGGATTCATAATACAAAATGTTTATGGACCACGCCGTGTATATCATTAAATAGTTATTTAAAAATAAACCTTACTGTCCTTACAGTCTCAAACCCCAGGTCATCCTAGTATTGTGTTCAACAGCTCATTTTTATCTGATAAAGATACATGAGTACGTTAATAATATTATTATTGTGACTTATCAGTAAAGAAATACATCTTCCCCTCAATCCTGATTGGATTTAGTCACCTGACAAGTCTGGATGGGTGAAAGCATTTGAGTAGTGCTAGAAACATCTCATATGTGTGTGAAGGTGGAAGGACTCTACAGAGTAACTCAACTCACCTTGCACCAGACTACTGTACCTGAAGTAATAAGGGAGACATCATCTTATTTACTCGGACATTAATACTTGTCACTAAGTGTTAAGAGTCTGGGTCTGGTTCTAAACTCCTATGTCATTGTCATTATTTGTTGTGACAAAAAAACATAGGAGTTGGCAAGGTAGAACAAACAGAATCTGGGACCAGGCTAGTTCGAAAAAGGGCCTATTATAGTCCAACGTTGTCCTGTGTGTGTGTGTGTGTGACGTCACAGGACCCAGGTTTGACTGACCTCTAACCTCTGCGGAGAACTGTGCGGAGTGACGCGTCACAAACAGCTGCAGCTGATGGTCCAGGTCACATGACTTGAGGCTGACGTCCCAGGAGCGGATCCCTGGTATAACAAGACAGAAGAGGGTAATGTTACATTAAAGGATAAGTTTAAAAACCTTTACTGTTAAATTGTAATGCATTGTTTACTTTTCTTTAAACCGACACTAATAACTTCAATGGATGTGATGAGGGCAACCGTTCAACAGTGACTCATACTGTACTTAAGTGGCGAGAAACCACTTCAAATGAATTTGTAAAATACTAAACTTCCATTTTAGTATTTCTCATTATCTGCAGATCTTGTACGAGGGCACATGGATAGGAAGTCGGAGAAAGGAAATTGGAAAACAACGTCTTTTAAATCTCTATATCTGTATTATTTTAAATATTTCAGTGTGAATTTTTTTTAAATAAAAGTTGGTCCAGACAGCTATTATGTTTTCTATAATATGGAGAAAAATATATATATATTTTTTTTTTACAAATGTACCGGACCAGAACATTGGTCATTTAGTTAAGGAAGGAGTTTACCTCAAAATAGCTGTCAGAATCATGATGAGATTACAATAATAGGGCATTATAATGGGGGTCACATGCTTATGACAAGGCTTACAATAAAACGGCATCGTAACGCGTTATACATACCTTGATGTCTATTACCGAAACAGACTGATTATTAAGGAGCAACAGGTTTAGTACAAGCTGAACATTTCTTAGCCATGTTCCTGGGGGGGGTCATGCATGCTTATAACAAGTCTTACAATGCATTATAACTGCATCATAACACATTATACCTGGGTTTAAATTAACTTATTACCAGAACAGACACACTGATTTAAAGAGTAAGCAAAACAATTCTCATTCATGTTCCAGTCAATTTCCTCATTTCCAAACCCACAATAGAGAGAGCCTTTGTCAGATTGGATTAGAGTGAAGATTCTCAGAGAGAAACCTGCGTCAGATGTCATTCAACAGGGCCTTTAGCCGCAGGAGAAGCCTGTCTCTGATCCTATTCAACAGGGCCTTTAACCGCAGGAGAAGCCTGTCTCTGATCCTGTTGAACAGGGCATTTAGCAGCAGGAGAAGCCTGTCTCTGATCCTATTCAACAGGGCCTTTAGCCGCAGGAGAAGCCTGTCTCTGATCCTATTCAACAGGGCCTTTAGCAGCAGGAGAAGCCTGTCACTGATCCTATTCAACAGGGCCTTTAGCAGCAGGAGAAGCCTGTATCTGATCCTATTCAACAGGGCATTTAGCCGCAGGAGAAGCCTGTCTCTGATCCTATTCAACAGGGCCTTTAACCGCAGGAGAAGCCTGTCTCTGATCCTATTCAACAGGGCATTTAGCCGCAGGAGAAGCCTGTCTCTGATCCTATTCAACAGGGCCTTTAACCGCAGGAGAAGCCTGTCTCTGATCCTATTCAACAGGGCCTTTAACCGCAGGAGAAGCCTGTCTCTGATCCTATTCAACAGGGCCTTTAGCAGCAGGAGAAGCCTGTCTCTGATCCTATTCAACAGGGCCTTTAACCGCAGGAGAAGCCTGTCTCTGATCCTATTCAACAGGGCCTTTAACCGCAGGAGAAGCCTGTCTCTGATCCTATTCAACAGGGCCTTTAACCGCAGGAGAAGCCTGTCTCTGATCCTATTCAACAGGGCATTTAACCGCAGGAGAAGCCTGTCTCTGATCCTATTGAACAGGGCATTTAGCAGCAGGAGAAGCCTGTCTCTGATCCTATTCAACAGGGCCTTTAGCCGCAGGAGAAGCCTGTCTCTGATCCTATTCAACAGGGCCTTTAGCAGCAGGAGAAGCCTGTCTCTGATCCTATTCAACAGGGCCTTTAGCAGCAGGAGAAGCCTGTCTCTGATCCTATTCAACAGGGCATTTAACCGCAGGAGAAGCCTGTCTCTGATCCTATTCAACAGGGCATTTAACCGCAGGAGAAGCCTGTCTCTGATCCTATTCAACAGGGCATTTAGCAGCAGGAGAAGCCTGTCTCTGATCCTATTCAACAGGGCCTTTAGCAGCAGGAGAAGCCTGTCTCTGATCCTATTCAACAGGGCCTTTAGCAGCAGGAGAAGCCTGTCTCTGATCCTATTCACTGGTGGATACTCTGTCTGTGTCTGGGATAGGAGATGAATATAATTTCCTTTCCTCCACCCCCTTATCCTCCTATCTCCCCATGCCTCAATAAGAAGAGGATGACTGTACTTTGGTTATTTTGTATTTTTTTCCAGCTTCTGTTTTTCTTGAGAGAGAGAGAGAGAGAGAGAGAGAGAGAGAGAGAGAGAGAGAGAGAGAGAGAGAGAGAGAGAGAGAGAGAGAGAGAGAGAGAGAGAGAGAGAGAGAGAGAGAGAGAGAGAGAGAGAGAGAGAGAGAGAGATGTTCCCCGTTGCAGACGAGTACGGTCTATTCTCAGAAATGCTGAGTCACGGATTCTGGTAAAGGCCTCAATGCTCCTTGCTCAAATTGGTATTTTGTGTTTGGACTGACAAAACCCTTCTCAAAGATGTGACAATTGCATCGATCATTATGACAGACATCTTGACATGTTTTGATGTCTAAAATGTAATATCCTGGACGAGAGAGAGAGATCACTCAATAGTCGTAGGAAAACTGTGTTCAGGAGAGCTCTCATACCCCCCCTGCATCCCACTGCTGGCTTGCTTATGAAGCTAAGCAGGTTTGGTTCTGGATGGGAGACCACAAGCTGCTGGAATTGGTGTTGGAGGGCCAGCAGGAGGCACCATTGAAGAGATCCGGAGAAGTGGTTGATTATAAAATCATTACAGTAACTAATTTGCTTATAATTTATGTCATACAAACTTATCAGACACCAATTCACCCAACTAGAAAATTATACTACTAAGTTAGTAATGATCAACTAATTAATACAGAGCAGTCGGGAAGTATTCAGACCCCCTTTTCCACATTTTGTTACATCACAGCCTTGTTCTAAAATGGATTAAATAAAACACGTTCCTCATCAATCTACACACAATACCCAATAATGACAAAGTGAAAACAGGTTATTCGAAAACAGGTTATTCGAACGTGATAGCAACACAACATGGTAACAGCATGATAGCAACACAACATGGCAACAGCATGATAACAACAAAACATGGCAACAGCATGATAGCAACACAACATGGCAACAGCATGATAGCAACACAACATGGCAACAGCATGATAGCAACACAACATGGCAACAGCATGATAGCAACACAACATGGCAACAGCATGATAGCAACACAACATGGCAACAGCATGATAGCAACACAACATGGCAACAGCATGATAGCAACAAAACATGGCAACAGCATGATAGCAACAAAACATGGCAACAGCATGATAGCAACACAACATGGCAACAGCATGATAGCAACACAACATGGCAACAGCATGATAGCAACACAACATGGCAACAGCATGATAGCAACAAAACATGGCAACAGCATGATAGCAACAAAACATGGCAACAGCATGATAGCAACAAAACATGGCAACAGCATGATAGCAACAAAACATGGCAACAGCATGATAGCAACAAAACATGGCAACAGCATGATAGCAACACAACATGGCAACAGCATGATAGCAACACAACATGGCAACAGCATGATAGCAACAAAACATGGCAACAGCATGATAGCAACACAACATGGCAACAGCATGATAGCAACACAACATGGCAACAGCATGATAGCAACACAACATGGCAACAGCATGATAGCAACAAAACATGGCAACAGCATGATAGCAACAAAACATGGCAACAGCATGATAGCAACACAACATGGCAACAGCATGATAGCAACACAACATGGCAACAGCATGATAGCAACACAACATGGCAACAGCATGATAGCAACACAACATGGCAACAGCATGATAGCAACACAACATGGCAACAGCATGATAGCAACACAACATGGCAACAGCATGATAGCAACACAACATGGCAACAGCATGATAGCAACACAACATGGCAACAGCATGATAGCAACACAACATGGCAACAGCATGATAGCAACACAACATGGCAACAGCATGATAGCAACACAACATGGCAACAGCATGATAGCAACACAACATGGCAACAGCATGATAGCAACACAACATGGCAACAGCATGATGGCAACAGCAAGCACAACATGGCAACAGCATGATAGCAACACAACATGGCAACAGCATGATAGCAACACAACATGGCAACAGCATGATAGCAACACAACATGGCAACAGCATGATAGCAACACAACATGGCAACAGCATGATAGCAACACAACATGGCAACAGCATGATAGCAACACAACATGGCAACAGCATGATAGCAACACAACATGGCAACAGCATGATAGCAACACAACATGGCAACAGCATGATAGCAACACAACATGGCAACAGCATGATAGCAACACAACATGGCAACAGCATGATAGCAACACAACATGGCAACAGCATGATAGCAACACAACATGGCAACAGCATGATAGCAACACAACATGGCAACAGCATGATAGCAACACAACATGGCAACAGCATGATAGCAACACAACATGGCAACAGCATGATAGCAACACAACATGGCAACAGCATGATAGCAACAAAACATGGCAACAGCATGATAGCAACACAACATGGCAACAGCATGATAGCAACACAACATGGCAACAGCATGATAGCAACACAACATGGCAACAGCATGATAGCAACACAACATGGCAACAGCATGATAGCAACACAACATGGCAACAGCATGATAGCAACACAACATGGCAACAGCATGATAGCAACACAACATGGCAACAGCATGATAGCAACACAACATGGCAACAGCATGATAGCAACACAACATAGCAACAGCATGATAGCAACAAAACATGGCAACAGCATGATAGCAACACAACATGGAAACAGCATGATAGCAACACAACATGGCAACAGCATGATAGCAACAAAACATGGCAACAGCATGATAGCAACACAACATGGCAACAGCATGATAGCAACACAACATGGCAACAGCATGATAGCAACACAACATGGCAACAGCATGATAGCAACACAACATGGCAACAGCATGATAGCAACACAACATGGCAACAGCATGATAGCAACACAACATGGAAACAGCATGATAGCAACACAACATGGCAACAGCATGATAGCAACACAACATGGCAACAGCATGATAGCAACACAACATGGCAACAGCATGATAGCAACACAACATGGCAACAGCATGATAGCAACAAAACATGGCAACAGCATGATAGCAACAAAACATGGCAACAGCATGATAGCAACACAACATGGCAACAGCATGATAGCAACACAACATGGCAACAGCATGATAGCAACACAACATGGCAACAGCATGATAGCAACACAACATGGCAACAGCATGATAGCAACACAACATGGCAACAGCATGATAGCAACACAACATGGCAACAGCATGATAGCAACACAACATGGCAACAGCATGATAGCAACACAACATGGCAACAGCATGATAGCAACACAAACATGGCAAACAACATGATAGCAACACAACATGGCAACAGCATGATAGCAACACAACATGGCAACAGCATGATAGCAACACAACATGGCAACAGCATGATAGCAACACAACATGGCAACAGCATGATAGCAACACAACATGGCAACAGCATGATAGCAACACAACATGGCAACAGCATGATAGCAACACAACAACATGATAGCAACACAACATGGCAACAGCATGATAGCAACACAACATGGCAACAGCATGATAGCAACACAACATGGCAACAGCATGATAGCAACACAACATGGCAACAGCATGATAGCAACAAACATGGCAACAGCATGATAGCAAGCAACATGGCAACAGCATGATAGCACAACATGGCAACAGCATGATAGCAACACAACATGGCAACAGCATGATAGCAAACATGGCAACATGGCAACAGCATGATAGCAACACAACATGGCAACAGCATGATAGCAACACAACATGGCAACAGCATGATAGCAACACAACATGGCAACAGCATGATAGCAACACAACATGGCAACAGCATGATAGCAACACAACATGGCAACAGCATGATAGCAACACAACATGGCAACAGCATGATAGCAACACAACATGGCAACAGCATGATAGCAACACAACATGGCAACAGCATGATAGCAACACAACATGGCAACAGCATGATAGCAACACAACATGGCAACAGCATGATAGCAACACAACATGGCAACAGCATGATAGCAACACAACATGGAAACAGCATGATAGCAACACAACATGGCAACAGCATGATAGCAACACAACATGGCAACAGCATGATAGCAACACAACATGGCAACAGCATGATAGCAACACAACATGGTAACAGCATGATAGCAACACAAAACATGGCAACAGCATGATAGCAACACAACATGGCAACAGCATGATAGCAACACAACATGGCAACAGCATGATAGCAACACAACATGGCAACAGCACAACTTGCTAGTGGCACAAAACATGGTGTCCATGATTGAGTCTTTAAATGAAGAAATGGAGAAACTGTCCAGTTTGAGTGTTTGTTGCAGCTTGTTCCAGTCGCTAGCTGCAGTGAACTGAAAAGGAAGCGAGCCAGGGATGTGTGTGCTTTGGGGACCTTTAACAGAATGTGACTGGCAGAACAGGTGGTTTATGTGGAGGATGAGGGCTGCAGTAGGTATCTCAGATAGGGGGGAGGCCTAAGTTACCTTCCTTGAGTGACCCAGACAAAGCCCAGACTTGAACCCGTTTCAACATCTCTGGAGAGACCTGAAAATAGCTGTGCAGCGACGTTCACCATCCAACCTGACAGAGCTTAAGAGGATCTGCAGAGAAGAATGGGAGAAACTCCACAAATACAGGTGTGCCAAGCTTGTAGCGTCATACCCAAAAAGACTCAAGGCTGTAATTGCTGCCAAAGGTGCTTCAACAAAGTACTGAGTAAAGGGTCTGAATACTTATGTAAATGTGATATTTCCGTTTTATAATTTGTATAAATTTGCAAAAAATTCAGTTTTTGCTTTGTCATTATGGGGTGTTGTGTGTAGAGTGATGAGCAAAACACATTTGTTAATCCATTAACAAATCAAGGGGTCTGAATAATTTCCGAATGCATTGTACATGCTTAGTAATACCTCAAACATGTTCCGCATCCATCCACGTTCCCCAAGTGTTACCGAATGAATAATGCAGGGCAAGTTCTGCACAGCACCCGTGTAAATCTGTGTGGAGGGAGGACATCACAGTGTCATACAGAAGAGTTCTGCACAGCACCCGTGTAAATCTGTGTGGAGGGAGGACATCACAGTGTCATACAGAAGAGTTCTGCACAGCACCCGTGTAAATCTGTGTGGAGGGACGACATCACAGTGTCATACAGAAGAGTTCTGCACAGCACTCGTGTAAATCTGTGTGGAGGGACGACATCACAGTGTCATACAAAAGAGTTCTGCACAGCACCCGTGTAAATCTGTGTGGAGGGAGGACATCACAGTGTCATACAGAAGAGTTCTGCACAGCACCTGTGTAAATCTGTGTGGAGGGACGACATCACAGTGTCATACAGAAGGTGGTTGAGAAATCCTGTGAGGACGAAGGGCAGAGAATACCAAATGGGGATTCTATGTTCGCATCGTGTCCGAGGGGTGGAGAAAGCTGGGGGAGCCCACATTCTCAATTACACTGACAAGGGGTCATTTTCCCATGATGCTGTCTGCCTCCCGTCTGCCTCTCTGCCTCTAGTTCTGGCTAAGCTACTGTGTGAGCCAGGCTATATATCTTCTCATGACACTTTGTTTTTTGTGGAACATGCCTGTAACCTACATCATAAGCTCAGACAGAACATGTTTCAGACATTTGATAAGTAGGTTATTCCCTATATCACCTTGTGCCTGTTTATTAACATGACATTTGCTGTTCCCTGAACCAGTTTATGTTCAGTGGTGTTAGTGGAGGGTATACGCCGTATCAATGAATAGGGTTGATGGAACAGATCGGAATGTTTCGCCTTAACAGATCGTAATGTTTCGCCTTAACAGATCGTAATGTTTCGCCTTAACAGATCGTAATGTTTCGCCTTAACAGATCGGAATGTTTCGCCTTAACAGATCGGAATGTTTCGCCTTAACAGATCGGAATGTTTCGCCTTAACAGATCGGAATGTTTCGCCTTAACAGATCGGAATGTTTCGCCTTAACAGATCGTAATGTTTCGCCTTAACAGATCGTAATGTTTCGCCTTAACAGATCGTAATGTTTCGCCTTAACAGATCGTAATGTTTCGCCTTAACAGATCGTAATGTTTCGCCTTAACAGATCATAATGTTTCGCCTTAACAGATCGTAATGTTTCGCCTTAACATATCGTAATGTTTCGCCTTAACAGATCGGAATGTTTCGCCTTAATAGATCGGAATGTTTCGCCTTAACAGATCGGAATGTTTCGCCTTAACAGATCGTAATGTTTCGCCTTAACAGATCGTAATGTTTCGCCTTAACAGATCGTAATGTTTCGCCTTAACAGATCGGAATGTTTCGCCTTAACAGATCGGAATGTTTCGCCTTAATAGATCGGAATGTTTCGCCTTAACAGATCGGAATGTTTCGCCTTAACAGATCGGAATGTTTCGCCTTAACAGATCGGAATGTTGATCAACTATTATTTCTTCACATTTTAGGCGCAGAAATGTACACACAATGTTCCAAAGTGCAATGTGCAGGAAAACACTGTTCTAAAATGCACATTTGCACATGCGATCAGTTTCATGGACAGGGGTGGAAATATCTGTTAGAAAGAGGGGGGTGGGGATCGAAAGATGCAACAACTATCATGGGTTGCTAATATGACTGGGATAATGCTGTTAGACAATGAAAGTAAGTTGACAGAAAACCAATAGAACAATAGAACCAATAGAACAGGAGAATGAGGAAGAATGAGGAAGTAATGAGCAATAATGAGGAAGTCTGTATAAAAAAAAAATATTGCCTCCACGTTTCCAAGGTAGGATTTTGGATATGGGCTACTTTGAAGCGATGTAAGACATGCTTCATACCTCATAATATGAAGTAAAACATCCAGGTTTCAAACAATTAAGGAACAGGAAAAATATAGCGATGGTAATGATAGACCTAACTGTTTTCTGGTAGACGGAAATACTAGCCAGCTAGCTAACGTCCACTGATTAGCTGCACTGGAGAAACTATTACACTCAACTGAACGACTTGATTAGTTTAGTGTTAGCTAGCTACATAGCTGTCTTTGCTGTCTTCGTATCATCGTATCCAAGATAATTGTGTTGTTTAGGTTTAGAGTGTGTAGTCTTAGAGTGATTATCTTAATTTACCGAGGTTAGCTAGCCAGCTATTTGTCGTCCTTAACGTAGGTGACTCTGCTAGCTAGCCAACGCTAGCCAACGTCTTCTGTATAGAACTCAACTACCCGGTCGCATTCACAGGTAGTATCACATTTTCACTTCATTTCATTACAGTACAACGGTTTGATTTGTTTGATCGTAGCTAGCTACTTAGCTAGCTACATAGCCGTCTTTGTATCAAAGATAATTGTGTAGTCTAGAGCGATTTTCTAGGTTCGCTAGCCATCTATTGTCGTTCTTTTAACGCAACGTAACGTAAACAACACTGCTAGCTAGCCTGCTAGCCCCGAATAGCAACACTGCAGAAACTATTACACTCAACGGAACGACTTGATTAGTGTAGTGTCAACAACGCACCCACTGCCAGCTGGCCTACTTCAGCAGTACTGTATCATTTTAATCATTTTAGTCAATAAGATTCTTGCTACGTAGCTTAACTTTCTGAACATTCGAGACGTGTAGTCCACTTGTCATTCCAATCTCCTTTGCATTAGCGTAGCCTCTTCTGTAGCCTGTCAACTATGTGTCTGTTTATCCCTGTTCTCTCCTCTCTGCACAGACCATACAAACGCTCCTCACCGCGTGGCCGCGGCCACCCTACTCTGGTGGTCCCAGCGCGCACGACCCACGTGGAGTTCCAGGTCTCCGGTAGCCTCTGGAACTGCCAATCTGCGGTCAACAAGGCAGAGTTCATCTCAGCCTATGCCTCCCTCCAGTCCCTCGACTTCTTGGCACTGACGGAAACATGGATCACCACAGACAACACTGCTACTCCTACTGCTCTCTCTTCGTCCGCCCACGTGTTCTCGCACACCCCGAGAGCGTCTGGTCAGCGGGGTGGTGGCACCGGGATCCTCATCTCTCCCAAGTGGTCATTCTCTCTTTCTCCCCTTACCCATCTGTCTATCGCCTCCTTTGAATTCCATGCTGTCACAGTTACTAGCCCTTTCAAGCTTAACATCCTTATCATTTATCGCCCTCCAGGTTCCCTCGGAGAGTTCATCAATGAGCTTGATGCCTTGATAAGCTCCTTTCCTGAGGACGGCTCACCTCTCACAGTTCTGGGCGACTTTAACCTCCCCACGTCTACCTTTGACTCTTTCCTCTCTGCCTCCTTCTTTCCACTCCTCTCCTCTTTTGACCTCACCCTCTCACCTTCCCCCCTACTCACAAGGCAGGCAATACGCTCGACCTCATCTTTACTAGATGCTGTTCTTCCACTAACCTCATTGCAACTCCCCTCCAAGTCTCCGACCACTGCCTTGTATCCTTTTCCCTCTCGCTCTCATCCAACACCTCCCACACTGCCCCTACTCGGATGGTATCGCGCCGTCCCAACCTTCGCTCTCTCTCCCCCGCTACTCTCTCCTCTTCCATCCTATCATCTCTTCCCTCCGCTCAAACCTTCTCCCACCTATCTCCTGATTCTGCCTCCTCAACCCTCCTCTCCTCCCTCTCTGCATCCCTTGACTCTCTATGTCCCCTATCCTCCAGGCCGGCTCGGTCCTCCCCTCCTGCTCCGTGGCTCGATGACTCATTGCGAGCTCACAGAACAGGGCTCCGGGCAGCCGAGCGGAAATGGAGGAAAACTCGCCTCCCTGCGGACCTGGCATCCTTTCACTCCCTCCTCTCTACATTTTCCTCCTCTGTCTCTGCTGCTAAAGCCACTTTCTACCACGCTAAATTCCAAGCATCTGCCTCTAACCCTAGGAAGCTCTTTGCCACCTTCTCCTCCCTCCTGAATCCTCCGCCCCCTCCCCCCTCCTCCCTCTCTGCAGATGACTTCGTCAACCATTTTGAAAAGAAGGTCGACGACATCCGATCCTCGTTTGCTAAGTCAAACGACACCGCTGGTTCTGCTCACACTGCCCTACCCTGTGCTCTGACCTCTTTCTCCCCTCTCTCTCCAGATGAAATCTCGCGTCTTGTGACGGCCGGCCGCCCAACAACCTGCCCGCTTGACCCTATCCCCTCCTCTCTTCTCCAGACCATTTCCGGAGACCTTCTCCCTTACCTCACCTCGCTCATCAACTCATCCCTGCCCGCTGGCTACGTCCCTTCCGTCTTCAAGAGAGCGAGAGTTGCACCCCTTCTGAAAAAACCTACACTCGATCCCTCCGATGTCAACAATTACAGACCAGTATCCCTTCTTTCTTTTCTCTCCAAAACTCTTGAACGTGCCGTCCTTGGCCAGCTCTCCCGCCATCTCTCTCTGAATGACCTTCTTGATCCAAATCAGTCAGGTTTCAAGACTAGTCATTCAACTGAGACTGCTCTCCTCTGTATCACGGAGGCGCTCCGCACTGCTAAAGCTAACTCTCTCTCCTCTGCTCTCATCCTTCTAGATCTATCGGCTGCCTTCGATACTGTGAACCATCAGATCCTCCTCTCCACCCTCTCCGAGTTGGGCATCTCCGGCGCGGCCCACGCTTGGATTGCGTCCTACCTGACAGGTCGCTCCTACCAGGTGGCGTGGCGAGAATCTGTCTCCTCACCACACGCTCTCACCACTGGTGTCCCCCAGGGCTCTGTTCTTGGCCCTCTCCTATTCTCGCTATACACCAAGTCACTTGGCTCTGTCATAACCTCACATGGTCTCTCTTATCATTGCTATGCAGACGACACACAATTAATCTTCTCCTTTCCCCCTTCTGATGACCAGGTGGCGAATCGCATCTCTGCATGTCTGGCAGACATATCAGTGTGGATGACGGATCACCACCTCAAGCTGAACCTCGGCAAGACGGAGCTGCTCTTCCTCCCGGGGAAGGACTGCCCGTTCCATGATCTCGCCATCACGGTTGACAACTCCATTGTGTCCTCCTCCCAGAGCGCCAAGAACCTTGGCGTGATCCTGGACAACACCCTGTCGTTCTCAACCAACATCAAGGCGGTGGCCCGTTCCTGTAGGTTCATGCTCTACAACATCCGCAGAGTACGACCCTGCCTCACACAGGAAGCGGCGCAGGTCCTAATCCAGGCACTTGTCATCTCCCGTCTGGATTACTGCAACTCGCTGTTGGCTGGGCTCCCTGCCTGTGCCATTAAACCCCTTCAACTCATCCAGAACGCCGCAGCCCGTCTGGTGTTCAACCTTCCCAAGTTCTCTCACGTCACCCCGCTCCTCCGTTCTCTCCACTGGCTTCCAGTTGAAGCTCGCATCCGCTACAAGACCATGGTGCTTGCCTACGGAGCTGTGAGGGGAACGGCACCTCAGTACCTCCAGGCTCTGATCAGGCCCTACACCCAAACAAGGGCACTGCGTTCATCCACCTCTGGCCTGCTCGCCTCCCTACCACTGAGGAAGTACAGCTCCCGCTCAGCCCAGTCAAAACTGTTCGCTGCCCTGGCCCCCCAATGGTGGAACAAACTCCCTCACGACGCCAGGACAGCGGAGTCAATCACCACCTTCCGGAGACACCTGAAACCCCACCTCTTTAAGGAATACCTAGGATAGGATAAGTAATCCCTCTCACCCCACCCCCCCTAAGTTTTAGATGCACTATTGTTAAGTGACTGTCCCACTGGATGTCATAAGGTGAATGCACCAATTTGTAAGTCGCTCTGGATAAGAGCGTCTGCTAAATGACTTAAATGTAAATGTAAAATCCTTCTCTATTAAACGTTAACTAGCTGCAAAGTAGCCTATACCTACCTGCCAGAATGATATCATGTCGTGCCATTAATCCGCTCCCATCACCTCATGTTTCAGCATGATAATGCACGGCATTATGATCTGTACACAATTCCTGGAAGCTGAAAATGTCCCAGTTCTTCCATGGCCTGCATATTCACCAACTCAATATTGTATGTGCTCAATATTTATCCATTGAGCACGTTTAGGATGCTCTGGATTGATGTGTGTTCCAGTTCCCGCCAATATCCAGCAACTTCGAGCAGTCAATGAAGGAGTGAGATAACATTCAACAGACCACAATCAGCTCTATGTGGAGTAGATGTGTCGCGCTGCATGAGGCAAATGGTGGTCACACCAGATACTGACTGGTTTTCTGATCCACACTCCTACCTTTTTTAAAGTTACACTACATGATCAAACATGATCAAACATTGACGCGAGCGAGGGACTTGCTTCCATTCACCCTCAAGAGCATTAGTGAAGTCGGGCGCTGATGTTGAGCGATAAGGCCCGGCTCGTAATCGCCGTTCCAATTCATCCCAAAGGTGTTCGATGGGGTTGAGGTCAGGGCTCTGTGCAGCCCAGTCAAGTTCTTCCATACTGATCTCAACAAACAATTTCTGTATTATGGACCTCGCTTTGTGCACAGGGGCATCTTCATGCTGAAACAGGAAAGGACCTTCCCCAAACTGTTGCCACAAAGTTGGAAGCACAGAATCATCTAGAATGTCATTATATGCTGTAGAGTTAAACATTTCCCTTCACTGGAACTAAGAGGACCTGGGGACTGAACCATGAAAAACAGCCCCAGACCATTATTCCTCCTCCACCAAACTTTACAGTTGGCACTATGCATTGGGACAGGTAGTGTTTTCCTGGCATCGGACTACCAGATGATGAAGCGTGATTCATCACTCCAGAGACAATGTAAACACCTAGCATATTTCACACCATGTAAACAAACACCTAGCACATTTCATTCACACCATGTAAACACCTAACATATTTCACACCATGTAAACCCTAGCATATTTCACACCATGTAAACCCTAGCATATTTCACACCATGTAAACACCTAGCATATTTCACACCATGTAAACACCTAGCATATTTCACACCATGTAAACACCTAGCATATTTCACACCATGTAAACACCTAGCATATTTCACACCATGTAAACACCTAGCATATTTCACACCATGTAAACACCTAGTACATTTCACACCATGTAAACACCTAGCACATTTCATTCACACCATGTAAACACCTAACATATTTCACACCAGGTAAACACCTAGCATATTTCACACCAGGTAAACACCTAGCATATTTCACACCAGGTAAACACCTAGCATATTTCACACCAGGTAAACACCTAGCATATTTCACACCAGGTAAACACCTAGCATATTTCACACCAGGTAAACACCTAGCATATTTCACACCAGGTAAACATCTAGCATATTTCACACCAGGTAAACACCTAGCATATTTCACACCAGGTAAACACCTAGCATATTTCACACCATGTAAACACCTAGCATATTTCACACCAGGTAAACACCTAGCATATTTCACACCAGGTAAACACCTAGCATATTTCACACCAGGTAAACACCTAGCATATTTCACACCAGGTAAACACCTAGCATATTTCACACCAGGTAAACACCTAGCATATTTCACACCAGGTAAACACCTAGCATATTTCACACCAGGTAAACACCTAGCATATTTCACACCATGAATATGTTCCAAATGGCATCCTATTGGACCCTGCTCAAAAGTAGTGCACTATAAAGGGAATATGGTGCCATGTAGGACATAGGTCAGAAAACACTGGACAACACCCTCCATTTGTACCCAACTATCTATCATCCAGCATGCCTTTTTAGCTCATATTGAAGATTTTTCCATACTGTACGTGCAACAATTGGCATAGCCCTGGGCTACCTTGATACAGAAAGAACATGACAGCTATGGTTTTCAACAAGACAACAGCATTACTGTATTTAACTGAACATCATGTTGAATGCTTTAGTGCAACGGATGACTCATTATTAATGAGGGCAATGTCCCAGGAGTTTGGCACAGTGCATTTGTAACAAGCACAAGCAGTTAGTCTACGGATTTTTCCCCTTCGTGGTCAATTTAGGCTTCAATATTGTTGTTGTTTTTGTATCACACCATTGCTGAGAATGTGTGCAACTGTTTTTTTTTCTGTAGCAGGCCCTCTCATGGCAGACTACATGTGACTTATTACAGTCTGGTCTCATAGAGTAGACGTAACATAGTAAATGTATACCCCGGGATTCTCAAATGAGTATGATATGTTACGTTGGTATGGTAACATAAGACAGAAGTTTACTTAAGGCAAAAACAAAAGGAGGGTGGGCGTATAACGCGAACATCTAGCAACCCAAAGGTTGCAGGTTTGAATCTCATCAGGGACAACTTCAGCATTTTAGATAATTAGAAACTTTGCAACTACTTAGCATGGTAGCTAATCTTTCCCCTAACCCTAACCCTTTTAGCTAACCCTTCCCCCTAACCCTCACCTTTAATCCTAACCCTAACCCTAATCCTAACCCCTAGCTAACGTTAGCCAACTAGGAATACGTAACATATCATACGTTCTGCAAATTCGTAACATATTGTACAAATTGCAAATAGTAACATATCATACGAAATGGATGATGGACATCCACAAAATAATACATACCATACGAAATGTAACATGTCTTACTAAATGGAGTGTCTCAGGATTTATGTACAGAATAACACGAAATGCTCTGAGACCAGGTTGGTTAGGATCATGGAAATACATGGGGTAGAAAAAGGCTACATACTATGTTGGAGGTTTTATAAAACAACCATACGTTTTCTGGGAATCCATGAGACTTGCCTGTTTGTGTCCCTAATTGAAAAACTAATATATGTATAGATTTTTTCATCAAAGAATTACAGAATCCCTTGTAATTATCAAACGAATGTGAAACGTGTAGGCAAGGCTCCACAACATTTTCGTTCCACTAAAAAGTGGCGTAGTAGGCTATTCGTTCGTGCAAAACTGCTGATTCAATATGCCTGATGCGTCATTTTTTTTCTCATTAGGAAACCGGCCGAACATTCTTCATATCTTTCAATTGCATCTTATACATTTCAATCCGTTCTATGTCATCATTTTTTATAGGTATATATTGGAGGTTATGCATGCTGGTTTTACAGAATTCGTGTGTAACAGTGAGACTCGTTGAAGTTGCCTACTCACCCCGCTCTAAGTGGTCTCTGGCGCGTTGCAGCTGGTGGTCTGTCGCTATCTCTCCGATCACTATGAGCATGTAGTAGTTCCCTTGGCTGAAAGGGGGTCCTCGGCACCGCTTCTCTCCAAGGTCCTGAATTCGATTCTCGGACCCCAGCCGCGAGATGCTCTCTTCCTCCAGCACTGCCGTGAGCGGACCTCGAGCCGGGATCTCCATGGCAACACCCCAGCGAGCAGACGCCGGGGACGGTTCTATCTCCATGACAACTTCCACAAGCACGGGGTGTGCGGCGGAAAGGTTGGAAGAGGGCTAGCAGGGCTATTAGAACGTTCACTTTTGGAGCCATTTACTTCCATTTGATTGGCCGAAAGGCCCATGTAGCAGGATGATGTCACATATTGAGCTATCGGGCAAGTCCAAAGGGTAGGACCTTGATTTTGGAAACGGTGAGCCCCCACCCAAAACAAATGTATGGTTAGCTTGACATCTCAAAGGTAAATTGTAAATACCAAAATACCAAATGGGCTGACTTCTGCAGCATCTCAAAGTTTATTTTCAGTAGCTTACAGCCTATTCTGAGAACACACACACACACACACACACACACACACACACACACACACACACACACACACACACACACACACACACACACACACACACACACACACACACACACACACACACACACACACACACACACACACACACACACAAAATAACATTTTAGCAGTTTGTCAAAGTGTATTTGTGGTAGCCTGTGCCCAAATTGGCAGATCAAGGTATCAGTATGTTACCAGTCTAATTCCAAAGCCATGGTAAACTTCTGATTCCCCTTCTGAAATTTGCACATTTCTCAGACAGTTTGGTGATGCCAGTCTGAGCCAGTCTGAGTGATGAAAAAAAATGCAACAGAGGGAGGATCTTTGTGGCAGCAAGCTACGCCTATACGCTGTTTTATTTATAATATATATAATGAAACACAGATCGCTGTTATCTCTCTTCCTATCTATCTATCTATCTATCTATCTATCTATATATATATATATATTATCATTAGTATGATATCATATATGTACTGTATATTCACAACGCCAATTAATTGTTTAAAACACACTGTTTTGCAATGAAAACCTACAGTTGCCTCAACAGCACTCTGTAGGATAGCACCATGGTGTAGCCGGAGGACAGATAGCTTCCGTCCTCCTCTGGGTACATTGACTTTGATACAAAACTTAGGAGGATCATGGTTCTCAGCCCCTTCCATAGACTTACACAGTAATTTTGATAACTTCTGGAGGACGTCCTCCAACTTATCAGAGCTCTTGCACCATGAACTGACATGTTGTCCACCCAATCAAAGGATCATAAGCTACAGCTAGCTAGCACTGCAGTGCATAAAATGTGGTGAGTAGTTGACTCCGAGAAAAAGACCATAGTTGAACAAAATAATTTCTTACAGAATCAGGACAAGCAGCAGAGTGAGAGACCTGTCTATTTTTTCACCACTTTCACTTACTTAGCTAGCTAATGCACCTAGCTAATTTAGCCGACTCAAATACCCGGCTCAAACAGAAAGGAATGCTATTTATGTTAGCTAGCTGGTTATGGCTATCCAACACTGGAACTCATCCAAGTCATGGTGAGCTTTTCAATTTTCCACCGGTGCCCGCCATTTTAACTGCTTAACTGCTTGCTGTACACTGTACTTCATGATTGTAGCGGCTTTACTAGCGTTTTAGTCCTAGTAGCTTTTTTTTTTTTTTTTTTGATGATGATGTCGGCTCTGTGTAGTGGTTAGCTCCGAGACAGAATGGTGTCGAGGCACAGATCTGGGGAAGGGTACATTTCTGTCTCCAAGAACACAGTGGCCTCCATCATTATTAAATCAAAGAAGTTTGGAACCACCAAGACTCTTCCTAGAGCTGGCCGCCCAGCTAAAATCTGAGCAATCGGGGGAGAAGGACCTTGGTCAGGGAGGGGACCAAATGTATTTAATCAATTTTAGAATACATTTATAAAATAGAATATTGTGGAAAAAGAAAGTCAAAGAGTCTGTATAATTTCCAAATACACTGTATGTCTTCCTCAACAAGGACTATCCGGAGGCTGTGTGCCAGAAGAGAAAATAACTTATCCCAGCTATGCAATCTGCCACAGCGCGTGGGGACATTGCTTACGGCCGCTATGACAGGCTCATTTTACACCCTCCCTCCCAAAAGCCTCGAAGGGATGAGAGAGCTAAGCCTATGGGTTCATAGCTTCAACCCTGCAGCACACACATACACACACATGCACAACAATTGATTGATGGACTGCTGAATGTATATATGTTTTTATCTTGCTTTGTTTGCTCTTTATATATTATGTCCATCTCTGATAAGCTATCCAGGAAAGGGCTGACAATAGCCCATATGTATATATGTAGCCTTAGAAATAAGGTTCATTAAATCAATAACTTGCTAACATCAGATAACATTCATATATTCGCCATTTCGGAGACTCACTTAGATAATTAATTTGATACAGCAGTAGCATCTATAGAAGAGACATGAATTCTTATGGGGGAGGTGTTGCTGTATATATCCAGAGCCATATCCCTGTAATGCTTAGAGAAGAGCTTATGTCAAGTGTTATTGTTGTGGTTGCAGTGTTGTGGTTGCAGGTTCACTTGGCACATCTAAAGCCTTTTCTTTTGTGGTGTTGCTATAGGCCACCAAGTGCTAGCAGTCTGTATCTAAATAATGTGTGAAATGCTTGATAGTGTATGTGATGTAAACAGAGGGGTCTACTTTCTTGGGGACCTGAATATTAATTGGTTTTCATCAAGCTGTCTGCTCAAGAGGAAGCTTCTCACTGTAACCAGTGCCTGTAATCTGGTTCAGGTTTTTTTTAAACGACCGGGGTGTTCACAAACACGACAGGAACAAGATTGTCCACATATATTGGTCACATTTTTACTAATACTGTAGAACTTTGTTCTAAAGCTGTATACTTACCCATTAGTTGCAGTGACCACAATACAGTGGCCATATCCAGGAAAGCCAAAGTTCCAACAGCTAGGCCTAAAATAGTGTATAAGAGATCATTCAAAAGATTTTGCTGTGACTCATGTGATTGTAACGACGTGCGTTGAGAGTCGGGAAGCAAGTTCAGGGAGTGAGTGTTTTAATAAATAAACGTAACATAGTACAAAACAAGAACGCACAGACATGACACCGAAACAATGACGCCTGGGGAAGGAACCAAAGGGAGTGAAATATATAGGGAAGGTAATCAGGGAAGTGATGGAGTCCAGGTGAGTCTGTCGACACGCAGGTGCGCGTAACGATGGTGACAGGTTTGCGCCAAAATGAGCAGCCTGGTGACCTAGTCGGCAGGAGAGGGAGAACACGTGACAGTACTGCTCCAGCCGCAGGACGCCGATCAAAATGACGATCCCCTGCTGATGCGCGGGATGAGAGCCTGACCAACCGGCGGAGGCAGAAAAAAACACTCCATGATGCTTCCCTAGGTGAGTGTTTTAATAAATAAACATAATACAAAACAAGAAAACATGAACAACACACAAACATGACACAGAGACAATGATGTCTGGGGAAAAGAACCAAAGAGAGTGACATATATAGGGAAGGTAATCAGGGAAGTGATGGAGTCCAGGTGGGTCTGACAACACGCAGGTGCGCGTAATGATGGTGACAGGTGTGCGGCATAATGAGCAGCCCGGTAACCTAGAGGCCAGAGAGGGAGCACATGTGATGTTAAAAATATATAAAGAATGATGGGGGAAAAAACTTGAGTACTTTAAATTAAATAATGGGCAGAAAGACATTCAACTCCATCTTCTGATGACTTATTCATTGCAAAACCATTTAATGATTCCAATTCTTTTAAACGATTATGTAATTTGCGAAGTGGCAAATGTAGGCAGGAAATGCCAACAATGAACAGTGAGCCACCGTACTTATGCATAAAAAAACTAATAATGAAAGAAAGGCATTGCAAGTTTGAATTTTGTAAATTTGAGTGTGGGAGAGGTGGAAAAACGATTGTTAGTAATGACAAGCCTGTTGGCATTGACAACTTAGATGGAAAGCTACTGAGGATGGTAGCTGACTCTATAGCCACTCCTATCTGTAATATCTTTAATATGAGCCTAGAGGAAAGTCTTTGTCCTCAGGCCTGGATGGAAGCCAAAGTCATTCCACTACCCAAAAGTGGTAAAGCGGCCTTTACTGGTTCTAACAGCAGACCTATAAGCTTGCTGCCAGCTCTTAGCAAACTGTTGGAAAAAATAGTGTTTGAACTAATAGAATGTTATTTCTCTGTAAACAAATGAACAACAGACTTCCAGCATTCTTATAGAGAAGGACACTCAACATATACTTCACTGACACAAATGTCTGAAGATTGGTTGATAGAAATGTATAATAGGAAGATTGTGGGTGCTATACTGTTAGATTTCAGTGCAGCCTTTGACATTATTGATCCTAAACCTGTTGTTGAGAAAACGTATGTGTTATGGCTTTTCAAACTCTGCCATGTCGCGGATTCAGAGCTATCAATCTAATAGAACTCATAGGGTTTTCTTTAATGGATGCTTCTCTAATGTCAAAGATCTAAAGTGTGGTGTACCACAGGGAAGCTCTCTAGGCCTTCTACTCTTTTCTATTTGTGAGTCTATGTATGCTGATGATTCAACCATATACGCATCGCAACCACAGCTAATGAAGTCACTGAAACCCTTAAAGAGTTGTAGTCTGTATTGGAATGGGTGGCCAGTAATAAACTGGTCCTGAACATCTCTAAAACTAAGAGCATTGTATTTGGTACAAATCATTCCCAAAGTTCTAGACCTCGGCTGGATCTGATAATGAATGGTGTGACTGTTGAACAAGTTGGGGAGACTCAATTACTTGGTGTTACCTTAGATTGTAAACTGTCATGGTCGAAACATATAGATTCAATGGTTGTAAAGATGGGGAGAGGTCGGGTCGTAATAAAGACACCACACTCTAAGAAGCAACTCCTGCAGGCTCTAGTTTTGTCTTATCTGGATTATTATCCAGTTGTGTGGCCGAGTGCTGCAAGGACAGACCTAGTTAAGCTTCAGCTGGCCCAGAACAGAGCTGCACGTCTTGCATTATAATCAGAGGGCTAATATAAACACTATTCATGCCAGTTTCTCTTGGCTAAGAGTTGAGGAAAGACTGACTCCGTCACTTCTTATTTTTATAAGAAACATTAATGTGTTGAAAATCCCAAATTGTTCGCATTGTCAACTTACACACACTCACGTTTCACAGTCCCCAAATCCAGAACAAATTCAAGAAAGCGTACAGTATTATATAAAGCCATTATTGCATATTATATTGCTCAAATAAACAGCAAACCTGGTTTTAAAAAACAGATAAAGCAACACCACACGGCACAACGCCTCTCCCCTATTTGACATAGATAGTTTGTGTGTATGTATTGTTATGTAGGCTACGTGTGACATTTTTAAATGTCTGTAGTTCTTCTGTCCTTGAGCTGTTCTTGTCTATTAATGTTCTGTATTATGTCATGTTTCAATGTGGACCCCAGGAAGAGTAGCTATGTTTTTGCAACAGCTAATGGGGATCCTAATATAATTCCAAATACTGGGCTGGCGTGGTGACACGTAGTCTGCGGTTGTGAGGCCGGTTGGACGTACTGACAAATTCTCTAAAACAACACTGAAGGCGGCTTATGGTAGAGAAATAAACATTCAATTCTCTGGCAACAACTCTGGCGGACATCCCTGCAGTCAGCATGCCAATTCTACCCTCCCTCAAATCTTGACATATGTGGCCTTTCATTGTCCCCAGGACAAGGTGCACCTGTGTAATGATCATGCTGTTTAATCATCTTCTTGATATTCAACACCTGTCAGGTGGATGGGTTATCTTGGCAAAGGAAGAATGCTCACTAACAAGAATGTAAACAAATTTGTCCACAAAATGCTAGAGAAAAAAGCTTTTCATGCAAATGAACAATTTTATTTAAACTCATAAAACATGGGACCAACATTTTACATGTTGCGTTTATATTTTTGTTCAGTATAAATATGTGGCTGTCCATGGTCCTGATTTCTGACCACAAGTCCAAATCCCCATCTCCATCCATTGTTTAGGAAAGGGACGATTTAGCAAGCTAGCCAGCTACTACAGGACATCAACACAAGCAGACCAGAAACATACACATTTTTCTGAAAATTATGTTTTTGTTTAAGTGTTTTTTAAAGTTTTTTTTTTTACCCTTATATTACCAGGTAAGTTGACTGAGAACACATTTCCGTTTACAGCAACGACCTGGGGAATAGTTACATGGCAGTGGTGAGGGTATGAATGACCCATTTGATTGGTCTGAAGCCAAAACCAAACTGGCCTCCCTTGGGGGGCATTTTGCTGCACCAGGACAACCCACAGTTGAGCTCAGCTGAATGCTGATTAACCAAATGCTTGCTCTCATCAATCAATCAAATGCTGCGTGGCAGCATGTTATACACTTTTTGTCCAGACAGCATCACATACATGGGCTACACATACAGAGACAGAGGGGCGCTGTTTCCCTCCCTCTGATGATTTCTCCGGAGAGATTAAGCCACATGCCAATTGATGGAAAATTATGAAAACACTGAGATAAATTATTTTATCATTGGTATTTTTTTATTGGTCAAATATTTGCTGAAGACTGGCTGCCCTTGGCATCCATGAATACACGCCACTGCAGACAGCAGTTGTGTTGTGCACTGAAGTCCCCAAACGAAAGGAAAAGGTGAGAGGAGGTGCGAGCGTGTAGACGCGAGAAGGAATTATACAATGAGCAAAAGAGATGATGCTGTTTGTATGTGGCTGCTATAAAAGTCAACTTTGTTTTCATTCTGCCGATTCTGTTGAAAACCTTTTCTTAAAACAGAAGCAACCCTAAACTGAGAAAGACCTATCTGAATCTGTCCAATAGAAACTCTCGTTTGGATTGTAAAACGCAACTGTTTGTACTAATGATTACACCCTAGATGCGATAGATGCGGGTACGAGTGTGCATTTAATGTATTACTGTTGGTCACCTTGATTACCTCAAATTATCTTGACCTATGAACCTACTTTCTAAAGTTTCACAGACTAGGTTGTAGCGACAGACTAGGTTTTGTAGCGACAGACTAGGTTTTGTAGCGACAGACTAGGTTTTGTAGCGACAGACTAGGTTTTGTAGCAACAGACTAGGTTTTGTAGCAACAGACTAGGTTGTAGCAACCCCATGATGAGTACAGGGAACATTAGAGTACCATGTAGTAGACCAAACCTATCCATGTTACATTGAACTGGGGAATGGAATATGAATGAAAGTCATCCAATATGCTGTAATAGAAATCGGATTCCCTCATCTTAAACGGCATACTCAGTGTATATTAATGAATTGGTGAGGGCACTAGAACAGTCTGCAGCACCTGGCCTCACCCTACTGGACTTGGAAATCAAATGTCTACTGTTTGCAGGTTATCTGGTGCTCCTGTACCCAATCAAGAAGGGCCTACAGCAGCACAGATTCTGTCAGACTTGGTCCCTGACAGTAAATCTCTGTAAGACAAAAATAATGGTTTTCCAATGAAGGTCCAGTAGCCAGGACAACAAATACAAATTCCATCTAGACACTGTTGCACTAGAGCACACAAAAAAACTATATCTACAGTTGAAGTCAGAAGTTTACATACACCTTAGCCAAATACATTTAAACTCAGTTTTTCACAATTCCTGACATTTAATCCTCGTAAAAAAAATCCCTGTCTTAGGTCAGTTAGGATCACCACTTTATTTTAAGAATGTGAAATGTCAGAATAATATTAGAGAGAATTATTTATTTCAGTGAATCTCAGTAAGAGGAAAAATAATGTTGTTCCAAAAAAGGTCCAGAAGTAGACCGCCGAACACAGATCTCTTGCTGCCTCGGAGATCCTCCCTTCGTTGTATTTCTACTGGGTCTGTCAGACAAGCTTGGATGAATTCTAAACAAAAATGCAGAGGAAGCCTCTCAAGACATCATTATCAATGTTTAGCAATTTAATTCTGTTAAAAGTAAAGACAAGCCTTAGTCATTGCAATAGGACTCCCACAACACTAATTAAATTAATTAGTCAGATAAAAAGTGTGATTTAGTTGCTAGATTTTTATTTAGATGGCTAAAATGTAGTGAAAACTATTTTTTATATTTAATATATAAAGGCACTATTTTAGCGACTTTTGATGTGTCTAAAATGAATTTGTAGCCCATTTCCCATTTGTTCAATGGACTAACCCAGGCAATCTGCTACAGTGGAAGATGATATTAATATGATCAGTGGAAAATGTCAAAGATATCAGTTGCTATTTCCCCATTCAGGCCCGTGCGGTGAGTTCAGTGCAAAGGCCAGTCTTCAAACTCTCTTTATTCTCTGTGACTGCCTAATTCGGCTTTTCTCCTCGTTGACTTTGACTTTTCTCCCAAATGGCACCCTATTCCCTATATAGTGCACTACTTTTGACCAGGCCACATAGGGAGTAGTGCACTTTGTAGAGAATATGATTCTATTTGGGACACTACCCTAGTGCCTGCGGTTCACACATCTAAATATATAGCAGAAGGTGTTCCATCAGAAACTATCACCACAGGACTTGATGATAACCTTTTCTGAAGGTTGATGCAATTGGGTTAAAAGGCTGGAGTTCCAATAGGCTATATTTGAGGTTATTTGGCAGGCAGGCAGGCAGGCAGGCAGGCAGGCAGGCAGGCAGGCAGGCAGGCAGGCAGGCAGGCAGGCAGGCAGGCAGGCAGGCAGGCAGGCAGGCAGGCAGGCAGGCAGGCAGGCAGGCAGGCAGGCAGGCAGGCAGGCAGGCAGGCAGGCAGGCAGGCAGGCAGGCAGGCAGGCAGGCAGGCAGGCAGGCAGGCAGGCAGGCAGGCAGGCAGGCAGGCAGGCAGGCAGGCAGGCAGGCAGGCAGGCAGGCAGGCAGGCAGGCAGGCAGGCAGGCAGGTTAGGCAGGCAGGCAGGCAGGCAGGCAGGCAGGCAGGCAGGCAGGCAGGCAGGCAGGCAGGCAGGCAGGCAGGCAGGCAGGCAGGCAGGCAGGCAGGCAGGCAGGCAGGCAGGCAGGCAGGCAGGCAGGCAGGCAGGCAGGCAGGCAGGCAGGCAGGCAGGCAGGCAGGCAGGCAGGCAGGCAGGCAGGCAGGCAGGCAGGCAGGCAGGCAGGCAGGCAGGCAGGCAGGCAGGCAGGCAGGCAGACAGACAGACAGACAGACAGACAGACAGACAGACAGACAGACAGACAGACAGACAGACAGACAGACAGACAGACAGACAGACAGACAGACAGACAGACAGACAGACAGACAGACAGACAGACAGACAGACATAGATAGTTCAGTTGAATACATACACAAAGTAGTACATGTACAGTATGGGCTGCAGGTTGGGGGAGACTGGGGATGGTTGTAACTTGGGATAGTTGGAATCTTTCAATTCTTCCAACCAGGAGCAAGGTAGAATCATGTAATTCACTTTGCACATGCTCAGTTTAGTCCTCAACCCTCATGTGTAGAAGCAAAACTGTTGACCAAAATATGATTTTGAGGGAACATATTCTTTATTTTTGGGAGGGGGGGGATGATGGTATCACCTGCTTTGTAGTTAGATTCGCCAAACTTATATCAGGTTTCTAACCAATCTGTGTAGAAATATTTGATGTAATATATCGATGTTTAAGTTTTAAAATTGAAGCTAGCTAATGGCTGCAAGGGTCAGGGTTAGTTGTAACAAGTCTAAGAAGGTCTAGGTGCAGTGCTGTGAATACCGATGATGGGCCCACCAAGCCTGTAAACCCAGGTCTACCGTGCCACTGTCACAACTGTGACTCTGATTGAGCGTACATGTAACACACACACACACACACACACACACACACACACACACACACACACACACACACACACACACACACACACACACACACACACACACACACACACACACACACACACACACACACACACACACACACACACACACACACACACACACTGTTTAGTTCAGATGTCATTGAATAGTTGAGAAGGGCCTGTGGATGGTGTTCAACAATAAACAGTGTATAATTTGTAATATAGTTTCTGGCACATGACGACGTGAGTTCTCATGTTCTCAAGTATTTTTAATGTTTAGTTGATGAATCATTTTTTTTTTTTTTTTCAACTGTTACATTTAACCTCAACAAGCAACTGAGCCAGACTATGGGATAAATTGTATTTAAAACAAAACCATGCATTTGCGGTTTGAGTGAGGTATATAATAACTTCACTATTTTGTAGAGGACAGATGTTATTTGTATTAAATTGTGTTACAACCATACCCAGTCTCCTCATATGATCCAAGCACCGAGCGGTGAGTCAGCACTTCATTTCAGCATGTTCCAGAAACTCCAGCGTGCTGCCCCCTACTGGGGAAAAACAACATTGACTCTACTAGTTTAAAAATAAATATTCCCTGTCATTCATATCCCTGCAGTGCTGAAAATATTTGTTTGTTAATAATAAAACAATTAGGATAAGTCAAATCCCAAGTTTTTGTGAGAGCTATCAGCTTTCAGCTATCAGCTTCTTTATGGTAGGTGTTGCCATGCCAATTATGTAAATGTACAAGTTACTAACTCATGAAGAGCTGGAGTGACCTCTGCTGCTTGACCTCTCTCAACACACGTCACTTTTCGAAGCATAATTTGTTTCCTTTTCTAAAATTTCACTTTCTCGTTCTGATACCAGTCAACCAACACCTCCAAAACTCTGTAGATTCAGAATCTATCTATTTAACATGATAGGCCTCGACTAGCCTGGTCCCAGATCTGTTTGTGCTGTCTTCCCAAACCCTATGGTGATTGATGGCCATCCATTACCTTATATGTCGACAAGACATGGGTCCAGGCTGACTGGGTCCAGGCTATGACTCGAACATGCCATAGTTCCTGCAAAGAAAACCACAACAATCTGTTCCATTTGCAGCTACATAGTACAACAGGTACAGCCTCCTCCCCGCCTCCCTCCAGTGTTCAAACTCTGACTGCTCCTCGCCTCGTCGACCTCGATTCCTTTGCTCGACTTATAAATAGCTGCCCTGCCGTGTAATGTACCTGTGAAGCGGGAGGAGACTTCCACTGGGTCGCTGTGTCTTACAGCCTGGGATCTGAATGAGTGGTGTGCAGGGTCAGGTGGTTGGCTGGGATGCCGTCTGGCCCATTTGTTGATAGCAGAGGTATATGAGGAGGAAGAGGAGAGGGAGGAGGATGAAGAGGCGATGGTTGGCTGGGACGCTGTCTGGCCCATTTCATGAAGGTGGAGTAGGAGAGGGGGGGGGGGAAGAGGAGGCGGAGGAGGCTTGGTTGTTATTCTGGCCTGCACCCTGGAGAGAGGAGAGCATCAGCTGCTGTTCTGTTTGTTCTTTATTGTAAAGTCACTGCAGCATCAGACAGTGCAGTGGTGGAGTGGGTCAAGGGTCAAGGTGGAGGAAATAAAAGGCTACAGCGCATTTCAATATTGGTCCCATTCCAATACTTCAGAATTGCATCCTTCCTTCCTAGTTTCCTAAAAGTAGGCTGCATCTCTAGTCAAAAAGGAGAGCACTTTGTAGGGAATAGGGTGCCATTATCTCGGTACTGATATGACCAGATTGGTGAAGGCAATGCAGCAGAAGCCTTGCTCTCACCTGTCAAATTAAAATGTTATATTAGTGATCACTTCAAGGAAGGAAGAAACGGATTAATTTGATTCATTTTGAATCAAACTAAGTCCTTTAGAACGTCACACAGTATGTTATGTTAGTTAACTTAATTTAAAAACAACAATGGTATCAATTAAAGCAAACATTCTTTATTAGAAAAATGCTAAAAGTTTTTAGAATTTGAATGTCAAAAAGGCAATCTAAAATTCTCCACTCCTAATACAATGCAGGTCAACGGTTATATTCACACAGATATGAATTAAGAAAACAAAATCTATTTCAATATCAATAGTATTTTTATGATAAGTAACACTGATTTGAGATACATAAAAAACAAAAACAAATATTAGTAAACCAATAGATCAAATATTACATTCTTCATGATCGATTTGCTTTGTTGATTTCGGACAATTCTTACATTTAAACCGACACTTATACAAATGTATACATACATGCTCCAGTGAATGTGGAGATCAAATGCAAATCAAAATGATAAAATAGATCATTTACATCAATCCATTCACAAATCATTTAAGTACTTGATCTTTTGTCTAATCATTTGTGTTACAGTAAGAAAGAAATCTCAAATAAGAGCATTTATCTTATTGTTTGACCACTCAGCTCTACTTTGTCCAGCTCTAATTTTGAGTGACAAGCGCTTCCCGACCTGAGTTACCAAAAAAACTAATCAAAAGCAGAGCAAAAAGCTATTTGGCATTGTTCACATGTTGAATCTGTTAGTGGCAAATCCATAAAATATAACATAGCAAATCATTTGTAAGTGAGTGTGTCAATCTAAATGATACCATTTTCACACTACTGAGCTGAGCTGAACAGAAGTGTACTGGCCTGGTTATTCATCCAGCATAGTTGCCTGAACCGTGCTGGAAAGGACAATGTGAAAAAAATAGTTCTTTAATAACGGAATTTCTCCCACAATAAAAAGAAGCAAAAGGGTTGGTTACCGTATGAACCAATGGCTACAGCGACAAACTGGAGAGGCACACGTCAAGGTTTTGGTCAAAAGGTATAGTCCATTCCAAAAGTTTACCAGACAGAGGTATGAAAATGACAAACTTTGGTTCCGGGGTGAACTGTCTCTTTAAGTTGATTAGGACAGCCTATACTGACAATGGGGTGAACTGTCCCTTTAAGTTGAATAGGACAGCCTATAATGACAATGGGGTGAACTGTCCCTTTAAGTTGAATAGGACAGCCTATAATGACAATGGGGTGAACTGTCCCTTTAAGTTGAATAGGACAGCCTATAATGACAATGGGGTGAACTGTCCCTTTAAGTTGAATAGGACAGGCTATACTGACAATGGGGTGAACTGTCCCTTTAAGTTGAATGGGACAGCCTATACTGACAATGGGGTGAACTGTCCCTTTAAGTTGAATGGGACAGCCTATACTGACAATGGGGTGAACTGTCCCTTTAAGTTGAATAGGACAGGCTATACTGACAATGGGGTGAACTGTCCCTTTAAGTTGAATAGGACAGGCTATACTGACAATGGGGTGAACTGTCCCTTTAAGTTGAATGGGCCAGCCTATACTGACAAACCAACCTGCTGTTAAATATTCAAGCCATTCTTACACAACACCTGTCTCTCATTGCCAAAGCCAATACTCTACACATACAGCAGGACTATGTACAACATGAAGAGATTGGAAACAAAGTACCTCATTTTGACGTAATCTGAAAAGGCTAATGAAATGGTGTGGATCTGAAGGTGCATTAGTTTGAGGTGAAGTATAATGGAAAATATGCATCTAATAATTACAGTATCCCTGGTAACTAATAACCTAGGTGATTATCATAGTCTTATGAGACAGAGTACACACTTTAAACTTCATTATATTTTTCATTCAGGTTTCACCCTGCTAAAAGCAACACTCGTGGTCTTCATTTGTACATTGAAATGGAAGGATGCTGAAAAGACACCATTGTTGAGAGACTCAACGGGTGGTTCCTTTACAACAGAGTCTCAACGGGTGGTTCCTTTACAACAGAGTCTCAACGGGTGGTTCCTTTACAACAGAGTCTCAACGGGTGGTTCCTTTACAACAGAGTCTCAACAGGTGGTTCCTTTAAAACAGAGTCTCAACTTTACAACAGAGTCTCAACGGGTGGTTCCTTTACAGAGTCTCAACGGGTGGTTCCTTTACAACAGAGACTCAACGGGTGGTTCCTTTACAACAGAGACTCAACGGGTGGTTCCTTTACAGAGTCTCAACGGGTGGTTCCTTTACAACAGAGACTCAACGGGTGGTTCCTTTACAACAGAGTCTCAACGGGTGGTTCCTTTACAACAGAGACTCAACGGGTGGTTCCTTTACAGAGTCTCAACGGGTGGTTTCCAGAGTCTCAACGGGTGGTTTACAACAGAGTCTCAACGGGTGGTTCCTTTACAACAGAGTCTCAACGGGTGGTTCCTTTACAACAGAGTCTCAACGGGTGGTTCCTTTACAACAGAGTCTCAACGGGTGGTTCCTTTACAACAGAGTCTCAACGGGTGGTTCCTTTACAACAGAGTCTCAACGGGTGGTTCCTTTACAACAGAGTCTCAACGGGTGGTTCCTTTACAACAGAGTCTCAACGTGGTGGTTCCTTTACAACAGAGTCTCAACGGGTGGTTCCTTTACAACAGAGTTCCTTTACAACAACGGGTGGTTCCTTTACAACAGAGTCTCAACGGGTGGTTCCTTTACAACAGAGTCTCAACGGGTGGTTCCTTTACAACAGAGTCTCAACGGGTGGTTCCTTTACAACAGAGTCTCAACGGGTGGTTCCTTTACAACAGAGTCTCAACGGGTGGTTCCTTTACAACAGAGTCTCAACGGGTGGTTCCTTTACAACAGAGTCTTTCAGAGTCTCGGGTGGTTCCTTTACAACAGAGTCTCAACGGGTGGTTCCTTTACAACAGAGTCTCAACGGGTGGTTCTTTTACAACAGAGTCTCAACGGGTGGTTCCTTTACAACAGAGACTCAACGGGTGGTTCCTTTACAACAGAGACTCAACGGGTGGTTCCTTTACAGAGTCTCAACGGGTGGTTCCTTTACAACAGAGTCTCAACGGGTGGTTCTTTACAACAGAGTCTCAGGTGGTTCCTTTACAACAGAGTCTCAACGGGTGGTTCCTTTACAACAGAGTCTCAACGGGTGGTTCCTTTACAACAGTCTCAACGGGTGGTTCCTTTACAACAGACGGGTGGTTCCTTTACAACAGAGACTCAACAGGTGGTTCCTTTACAACAGAGTCTCAACGGGTGGTTCCTTTACAACAGAGACTCAACGGGTGGTTCCTTTACAACAGAGTCTCAACGGGTGGTTCCTTTACAACAGAGTCTCAACGGGTGGTTCCTTTACAACAGAGACTCAACGGGTGGTTCCTTTACAACAGAGACTCAACGGGTGGTTCCTTTACAACAGAGACTCAACGGGTGGTTCCTTTACAGAGTCTCAACGGGTGGTTCCTTTACAGAGTCTCAACCTTACAACAGAGTCTCAACGGGTGGTTCCTTTACAACAGAGACTCAACGGGTGGTTCCTTTACAACAGAGTCTCAACGGGTGGTTCCTTTACAACAGAGTCTCAACGGGTGGTTCCTTTACAGAGTCTCAACCTTACAACAGAGACTCAACGGGTGGTTCCTTTACAACAGAGACTCAACGGGTGGTTCCTTTACAACAGAGTCTCAATGGGTGGTTCCTTTACAACAGAGTCTCAACGGGTGGTTCCTTTACAGAGTCTCAACCTTACAACAGAGACTCAACGGGTGGTTCCTTTACAACAGAGACTCAACGGGTGGTTCCTTTACAGAGTCTCAACGGGTGGTTCCTTTACAGAGTCTCAACCTTACAACAGAGTCTCAACGGGTGGTTCCTTTACAACAGAGACTCAACGGGTGGTTCCTTTACAACAGAGTCTCAACGGGTGGTTCCTTTACAACAGAGTCTCAACGGGTGGTTCCTTTACAGAGTCTCAACCTTACAACAGAGACTCAACGGGTGGTTCCTTTACAACAGAGACTCAACGGGTGGTTCCTTTACAGAGTCTCAACGGGTGGTTCCTTTACAGAGTCTCAACCTTACAACAGAGTCTCAACGGGTGGTTCCTTTACAACAGCCAGGCATGTAAGACACCACCCCCCCACACACACACACAGAGAGAAAGAACCGCTAAAAGGGAATATCCACACATACGAGCATCGCAAAAAAATATGTACATGAACACATACTGAAGAACATCACAACATCAGGCTTCCAATTCCCAAAAAACACAGTGGGTACAGTTTCCTACTCAAGCAACCATTTTGTTGCTGTCTGATGACCACAGCTCATATATGAAATGAGCTCCATGGTGGGACCTGCACTGGATGGTGACAGCAGGGGAGGGGATCCATCCCAAACAAGTGTTGTGGTGGTGGACATTGGATGGAGGAGGTGAAGGTGGTATCTGGGGGTTGAGTTAGCCCGGCCTGGGTCTAGTTGTTCCCCTGGAAGGCAGCGGAGGCGGCGGCGGAGGTGGCAGCCGTCTGGAAGGTCTTGTTGGTGAGCACGCCCTGGGAGAACTCCTGCTGGGCCTTCTGGAAGCTGGCCCCGGTACGTCTGTACTGGCTGTGCACCTGGGGGAGGACACCACATCATTAGGGGTTATAGTATAGAATGTATAGCAGGGCTCTCCAACCCTGTCCCTGGAGAGCTACCGTCCTCTAGGTTCTCTCCAACCCTGTCCCTGGAGAGCTACCGTCCTCTAGGTTCTCTCCAACCCTGTCCCTGGAGAGCTACCGTCCTCTAGGTTCTCTCCAACCCTATCCCTGGAGAGCTACCGTCCTCTAGGTTCTCTCCAACCCTGTCCCTGGCGAGCTACTGTCCTCTAGGTTCTCTCCAACCCTGTCCCTGGAGAGCTAGCGTCCTCTAGGTTTTCTCCAACCCTGTCCCTGGAGAGCTAGCGTCCTCTAGGTTCTCTCCAACCCTGTACCTGGAGAGCTAGCATCCTCTAGGTTCTCTCCAACCCTGTCCATGGAGAGCTAGCATCCTCTAGGTTCTCTCCAACCCTGTCCATGGAGAGCTACCGTCCTCTAGGTTCTCTCCAACCCTGTCCCTGGAGAGCTACCATCCTCTAGGTTCTCTCCAACCCTGTCCCTGGAGAGCTACCGTCCTCTAGGTTCTCTCCAACCCTATCCCTGGAGAGATACCGTCCTCTAGGTTCTCTCCAACCCTGTCTCTGGAGAGCTACCGTCCTCTAGGTTCTCTCCAACCCTGTCCCTGGAGAGCTACCGTCCTCTAGGTTCTCTCCAACCCTGTCCCTGGAGAGCTAGCGTCCTCTAGGTTCTCTCCAACCCTGTCCCTGGAGAGCTAGCGTCCTCTAGGTTCTCTCCAACCCTGTCCCTGGAGAGCTAGCGTCCTCTAGGTTCTCTCCAACCCTGTCCCTGGAGAGCTAGCGTCCTCTAGGTTCTCTCCAACCCTGTCCCTGGAGAGCTACCGTCCTCTAGGTTCTCTCCAACCCTGTCCCTGGAGAGCTACCGTCCTCTAGGTTCTCTCCAACCCTGTCCCTGGAGAGCTACCATCCTCTAGGTTCTCTCCAACCCTGTCCCTGGAGAGCTACCGTCCTGTAGGTTCTCTCCAACCCTGTCCCTGGAGAGCTACCGTCCTCTAGGTTCTCTCCAACCCTGTCCCTGGAGAGCTACCGTCCTCTAGGTTCTCTCCAACCCTGTCCCTGGAGAGCTACCGTCCTCTAGGTTCTCTCCAACCCTGTCCCTGGAGAGCTACCGTCCTCTAGGTTCTCTCCAACCCTGTCCCTGGAGAGCTACCGTCCTGTAGGTTCTCTCCAACCCTGTCCCTGGAGAGCTAGCGTCCTCTAGGTTCTCTCCAACCCTGTCCCTGGAGAGCTAGCGTCCTCTAGGTTCTCTCCAACCCTGTCCCTGGAGAGCTATCGTCCTCTAGGTTCTCTCCAACCCTGTCCCTGGAGAGCTACCGTCCTCTAGGTTCTCTCCAACCCTGTCCCTGGAGAGCTACCGTCCTCTAGGTTCTCTCCAACCCTGTCCCTGGAGAGCTACCGTCCTGTAAATTCACTCCAATCCTAATCTAGCACACCTGATTCTAATAATTAGATGGTTGATAAAATAAATCAGGTTAATTATAACTTAGCCGTAAGAAGCATCCTGATCTCACCAGCTTACATTCTGTTTAACTACATGGATACAGTCACTGCACCATGGTTAAATTCCTAAAATCAACTGGATGAGGTCAGAGGTTCCTCCCCTCTGACCTTCTCATCCGATGGATTTTGATGAGGTGGTGAGGATGCGAGGAATCAAGGAAAGGCAATAGAGATTCTCCCAGGGAGTTACGGTAACGCCACGTACCATCCCCAGCAGGATGACTGACAGCACAGCACAGGCAGTGAAGAAGTAGGCCACCACCATCATGATGGCTCCCACCGCCTTGTTGGAGCTGAAGGCTATCAACGAGGTGATCCAACCACTGGAATCAAGAAGGAATCAATATACGGTAAATTGTTTAATTTAGTCGAACGTGGAAATGCATTTGACTTTTAAATTGTTATAAAATATACATGTTAGTCACCATTGAACAATTATATGGTTTAAAGTCAATATTTATAGAATGCACTATATATACAGTGGCAAGATAAAATGTTTGAACCCTTTGGAATTACCTGGAATTCTGCTTAAATTGGTCCTAAAATTTGATCTGATCTTCAACTAAGTCACAGCAATAGACAAACACAGTCTGCTTATACTAATAACACACAAACAATTATACATTTTCATGTCTTTATTGAACACACCGTGTAAACATTCACAGTGCAAGGTGGGAAAAGTATGTGAACACTTGGATTTAATAACAGGTTGACCCTCCTCTGACAGCAATAACCTCAACCAAACGTTTTCTGTAGTTGCGGATCAGACTTGCACAATGGACAGGAGGAATCTTGGACCATTCCTCTTTACAAAACTGTTTCAGTTCAGCAATATTCTTGGGTTGTCTGGTGTGAACTGCTCTCTTGAGGTCATGCCACAGCATCTCAATCAGGTTGAGGTCAGGACTCTGACTGGGCCATTCCAGAAGGTGTATTTTCTTCTGTTGAAGAAGCCATTCTGTTGTTGATTTACTTCTGTGTTTTGGGGTGTTGTCCTGTTGCATCACCCAACTCCTGTTGACTTTCCATTGGTGGACAGATATCCTCTCCTGCAAAATGTCTTGATAAACTTGGGAATTCATTTTTCAGTCGATGATAGCAAACTGTCCAGGCCCTGAGGCAGCAAAGCAGCCCCAAACCACAATGCTCCCTCCACCATACTGTACAGATAGGCTGATGTTTTGATGTTGTTGTGCTGTGCCTTTTTTTCTCCACACATAGTGTTGTGTGTTCCTTCCAAACAACTCAACTGTAGTTTCATCTGTCCACAGAATATGTTGCCAGTAGCGCTGTGGAACATCCAGGTGCACTTTTACAAACTTCAGACGTGCAGCAATGTTTTTTTTGGACAGCAGTGGCTTCTTCCGTGGAGTCCTCCCATGAACACCATTCTTGTTTAGACTCGTCAACAGAAATGTTAACATGTTCCAGAGATTTCTGTAAGTCTTTAGCTGACACACTAAGATTCTTCATAACATTCTGCACTGTGCTCCTGCAGTCAACTTTGCAGGATGGCCACTCCTAGAGAGAGTAGCAATAGTGCTGAACTTTCTCCATCTATAGACAATTTGTGGTACTGTGGACTGATGAACCATAAGGCTTTTAGAGATAATTTTGTAGCCCTTTCCAGCTTTATTCAAGTCAACAATTCTTAATCTTAGGTCTTCTGAGATCTCTTTTGTTTGAAGCATGGTTCACATCAGGCAATGCTTCTTGTGAATAGCAAACTCTCATTCTGTGAGTTTCTTTATTTAATGTTTTTAATAGGGCAAGGCAGCTCTAACCAACATCTCCAATCTCGTCTCATTGATTGGACTCCAGGTTAGCGGACTCCTAACTCCAATTAGCTTTTGGAGAAGTCATTAGCCTCGGAGTTCACATACTTTTCCCAACCTACACTGTGAATGTTTAAATGATGTATTCAATATAGACAAGACAAATAAACTAATAACACACAAATTATGGTAAGCACACTGTCTGTTGTTGTGACTTAGATTAGAATTTATGCAGAAATCCAAGTAATTCCAAAGGGTTCACATACTATTTTTGCAACTGTATTTCATTGATCAAACATGGAGGGTCTGAATGGTTGAAGAGTTTAATGTACATAAAATATTTTCAGATTTACTTATCAACTATTCAAAAGCAAACAGTGGCCCTGTTCCAATTCTTTACAAGTGAATTCTACATCCTCACTCACAGATCTGACCTGGGCCCATATTTACAAAGCATCTCAGAGTGCTGATCTAGGATCAGGTCCCTCATTGCCATTATACTCATATTTATTCTGACCTAAAAAGGGAAAACAGATCCTAGATCAGTACTCATAATCTTGGTCTGGTGTATATGGGCCCTGGTTGGACTGGTGAACACACACAGATTGAAGATAAAAAAACAACATCAATTTGACATCCATAGCATCCCACTCACTCAGACCTGTTCCTCACACCCACCTGTTTCCCAAGTTGTGGAGGCCCATAGACTGGATAATGAACACCACCACTTGGCAGAAGAACACAAAGAAGAAGAAGAAGTAACTGAAGGAGCTGTCCGACCTGCAGAGACCCAGGGTTTAGAGAACACAGAATTAAATAACACCATTTGGCAGTAAATTGGGAAATAAAAGCCTTATTTGTTTTTATATATATATTTATTAAACACTTCACTGTTTCTCTGTGTTTGGACAGGATGCCAACAGTTTGAGCAGTAAAAAGGACCTGTTTTGTCTGATATACCACGACTGTCAGCCAAATCAGCATTCAGGGCTCGAACCACCAAGCTTATAATATAGAAATAATACTTTTACCTTGCTACAGCAATGTTTCAAATCAGTCCCTCCAGTATCTTGCAATTGCATACTTTCTTTTAGCTAAATCAACAGCTTACAAATGTGACCAATCACCATTAACCAATCAGCACTTTTACCGCATAAAATGGTTAAATCATGCCAATCAATCAACTTAAACAAACCTTTCATCCCGTCGGTGCATTTAAATTTTTTTTTTACAATTATTATTATAATTTTACCCCTTTTTCTCCCCAATTTTGTGTTTTCCAATTGTTTTAGTAGCTACTATCTTGTCTCATCGCTATAACTCCCGTACGGGCTCGGGGGAGACGAAGGTTGAAAGTCATGCGTCCTCCGATACACAACCCAACCAAGTCGCACTGCTTCTTAACACAGCGTGCATGGAACCCGGAAGCCAGCCGCACCAATGTGTCGGAGGAAACACCGTGCACCTGGCAACCTTGGTTAGCGTGCACTGCGCCCGGCCCGCCACAGGAGTCGCTGGTGCGCGATGAGACAAGGACATCCCTACCGACCAATCCCTCCCTAACCCGGACGACGCTAGGCCAATTGTGCGTCGCCCCATGGACCTCCCGGTCGCGGCCGGTTACGACAGAGCCTGGGCGCGAACCCAGCGACTCTGATGGCACAGCTGGCGCTGCAGTACAGCGCCCTTAACCACTGCGCCACCCGGGAGGCCCCGTCAGTGCATTTTAGTGACAAATTTGAAAATGAACTATTCTGCATGCAAATATCACACACGAAACACACTAAAATCCTGGGACGGACTTTCAAATGCTCTTTGTGATCCACCAGATAAACAAATCCTTGTTGTCAGCCAAAGCACAGTGGCATGCAAACCAATTGAATGCACAAATGAGCTATATGCAAACATGAAAGATTATAGAAACTCTTATTGATTAAATAACTTATCGTGAAGATCAGTAGGTCCTGGTAGGTTCTGGTAAACTCAGTAGGTCCTGGTAAGTCCTGGTAAACTCAATAGGTCCTGGTAAACTCAGTAGGTCCTGGTAAACTCACTAGGTCCTGGTAAACTCACTAGGTCCTGGTAAACTCACTAGGTCCTGGTAAACTCAATAGGTCCTGGTAAACTCAATAGGTCCTGGTAAACTCAATAGGTCCTGGTAAACTCACTAGGTCCTGGTAAACTCACTAGGTCCTGGTAAACTCTAGGTCCTGGTAAACTCAATAGGTCCTGGTAAACTCACTAGGTCCTGGTAAACTCACTAGGTCCTGGTAAACTCACTAGGTCCTGGTAAACTCACTAGGTCCTGGTAGGTCCTGGTAAACTCAGTAGGTCCTGGTAGGTCCTGGTAAACTCACTAGGTCCTGGTAAACTCACTAGGTCCTGGTAAACTCACTAGGTCCTGGTAAACTCAATAGGTCCTGGTAAACTCAATAGGTCCTGGTAAACTCAATAGGTCCTGGTAAACTCAATAGGTCCTGGTAAACTCAATAGGTCCTGGTAGGTCCTAGTAAAATCAGTAGGTCCTAGTAAACTCAATAAGTCCTGGTAGGTCCTGGTAAACTCGGTAGATCCTGGTAAACTCAATAGGTCCTGGTAAACTCACTAGGTCCTGGTAAACTCACTAGGTCCTGGTAAACTCACTAGGTCCTGGTAAACTCACTAGGTCCTGGTAAACTCACTAGGTCCTGGTAGGTCCTGGTAAACTCAATAGGTCCTGGTAAACTCAATAGGTTCTGGTAAACTCAGTAGGTCCTGGTAAACTCAGTAGGTCCTGGTAAACTCAGTAGGTCCTGGTAAACTCACTAGGTCCTGGTAAACTCACTAGGTCCTGGTAAACTCACTAGGTCCTGGTAAACTCACTAGGTCTTGGGTCTTGGTAGGTCCTGGTAGGTCCTGGTAAACTCACTAGGTCCTGGTAAACTCACTAGGTCCTGGTAAACTCACTAGGTCCTGGTAAACTCACTAGGTCCTGGTAAACTCACTAGGTCCTGGTAGGTCCTGGTAAACTCGCTAGGTCCTGGTAGGTCCTGGTAAACTCAGTAGGTCCTGGTAAACTCAATAGGTCCTGGTAAACTCAATAGGTCCTGGTAAACTCATAGGTCCTGGTAAACTCACTAGGTCCTGGTAAACTCACTAGGTCCTGGTAGGTCCTGGTAAACTCAATAGGTCCTGGTAAACTCACTAGGTCCTGGTAAACTCACTAGGTCCTGGTAAACTCAATAGGTCCTGGTAAACTCAATAGGTCCTGGTAAACTCAATAGGTCCTGGTAGGTCCTAGTAAAATCAGTAGGTCCTAGTAAACTCAATAAGTCCTGGTAGGTCCTGGTAAACTCGGTAGGTCCTGGTAAACTCACTAGGTCCTGGTAAACTCACTAGGTCCTGGTAAACTCACTAGGTCCTGGTAGGTCCTGGTAAACTCAATAGGTCCTGGTAAACTCAATAGGTTCTGGTAAACTCAATAAGTCCTGGTAAACTCACTAGGTCCTGGTAAACTCACTAGGTCCTGGTAAACTCACTAGGTCCTGGTAAACTCACTAGGTCTTGGTAGGTCCTGGTAGGTCCTGGTAAACTCAATAGGTCCTGGTAAACTCACTAGGTCCTGGTAAACTCACTAGGTCCTGGTAAACTCACTAGGTCCTGGTAAACTCGCTAGGTCCTGGTAGGTCCTGGTAAACTCAGTAGGTCCTGGTAGGTCCTGGTAAACTCAGTAGGTCCTGGTAAACTCAATAGGTCCTGGTAAACTCAATAGGTCCTGGTAAACTCACTAGGTCCTGGTAAACTCACTAGGTCCTGGTAAACTCACTAGGTCCTGGTAGGTCCTGGTAAACTCAATAGGTCCTGGTAAACTCACTAGGTCCTGGTAAACTCAATAGGTCCTGGTAAACTCAATAGGTCCTGGTAAACTCAATAGGTCCTGGTAAACTCACTAGGTCCTGGTAGGTCCTGGTAAACTCAATAGGTCCTGGTAAACTCAGTAAACTCAGTAGGTCCTGGTAAACTCAGTAGGTCCTGGTAAACTCACTAGGTCCTGGTAAACTCACTAGGTCCTGGTAAACTCACTAGGTCCTGGTAAACTCACTAGGTCCTGGTAAACTCACTAGGTCCTGGTAAACTCACTAGGTCCTGGTAGGTCCTGGTAGGTCCTGGTAAACTCAATAGGTCCTGGTAAACTCACTAGGTGCTGGTAAACTCACTAGGTCCTGGTAAACTCACTAGGTCCTGGTAGGTCCTGGTAAACTCACTAGGTCCTGGTAAACTCACTAGGTCCTGGTAGGTCCTGGTAGGTCCTGGTAAACTCGGTAGATCCTGGTAAACTCAATAGGTCCTGGTAAACTCACTAGGTCCTGGTAAACTCACTAGGTCCTGGTAAACTCACTAGGTCCTGGTAAACTCACTAGGTCCTGGTAAACTCACTAGGTCCTGGTAGGTCCTGGTAAACTCAATAGGTCCTGGTAAACTCAATAGGTTCTGGTAAACTCAGTAGGTCCTGGTAAACTCAGTAGGTCCTGGTAAACTCAGTAGGTCCTGGTAAACTCACTAGGTCCTGGTAAACTCACTAGGTCCTGGTAAACTCACTAGGTCCTGGTAAACTCACTAGGTCTTGGATCTTGGTAGGTCCTGGTAGGTCCTGGTAAACTCAGTAGGTCCTGGTAAACTCAATAGGTCCTGGTAAACTCAATAGGTCCTGGTAAACTCACTAGGTCCTGGTAAACTCACTAGGTCCTGGTAGGTCCTGGTAAACTCAATAGGTCCTGGTAAACTCACTAGGTCCTGGTAAACTCACTAGGTCCTGGTAAACTCAATAGGTCCTGGTAAACTCAATAGGTCCTGGTAAACTCAATAGGTCCTGGTAGGTCCTAGTAAAATCAGTAGGTCCTAGTAAACTCAATAAGTCCTGGTAGGTCCTGGTAAACTCGGTAGGTCCTGGTAAACTCACTAGGTCCTGGTAAACTCACTAGGTCCTGGTAAACTCACTAGGTCCTGGTAGGTCCTGGTAAACTCAATAGGTCCTGGTAAACTCAATAGGTTCTGGTAAACTCAATAAGTCCTGGTAAACTCACTAGGTCCTGGTAAACTCACTAGGTCCTGGTAAACTCACTAGGTCCTGGTAAACTCACTAGGTCTTGGTAGGTCCTGGTAGGTCCTGGTAAACTCAATAGGTCCTGGTAAACTCACTAGGTCCTGGTAAACTCACTAGGTCCTGGTAAACTCACTAGGTCCTGGTAAACTCGCTAGGTCCTGGTAGGTCCTGGTAAACTCAGTAGGTCCTGGTAGGTCCTGGTAAACTCAGTAGGTCCTGGTAAACTCAATAGGTCCTGGTAAACTCAATAGGTCCTGGTAAACTCACTAGGTCCTGGTAAACTCACTAGGTCCTGGTAAACTCACTAGGTCCTGGTAGGTCCTGGTAAACTCAATAGGTCCTGGTAAACTCACTAGGTCCTGGTAAACTCAATAGGTCCTGGTAAACTCAATAGGTCCTGGTAAACTCAATAGGTCCTGGTAAACTCACTAGGTCCTGGTAGGTCCTGGTAAACTCAATAGGTCTAGGTCCTGGTAAACTCACCAGGTCCTGGTAAACTCAGTAAACTCAGTAGGTCCTGGTAAACTCAGTAGGTCCTGGTAAACTCACTAGGTCCTGGTAAACTCACTAGGTCCTGGTAAACTCACTAGGTCCTGGTAAACTCACTAGGTCCTGGTAAACTCACCTGGTAAACTCAGGTCCTGGTAGGTCCTGGTAAACTCAATAGGTCCTGGTAAACTCACTAGGTGCTGGTAAACTCACTAGGTCCTGGTAAACTCAGTAAACTCAGTAGGTCCTGGTAAACTCAGTAGGTCCTGGTAAACTCACTAGGTCCTGGTAAACTCACTGGTCCTGGTAAACTCACTAGGTCCTGGTAAACTCACTAGGTCCTGGTAAACTCACTAGGTCCTGGTAAACTCACAGGTCCTGGTAGGTCTGGTAGGTCCTGGTAAACTCAATAGGTCCTGGTAAACTCACTAGGTCCTGGTAGGTCCTGGTAAACTCACTAGGTCCCTGGTAAACTCACTAGGTCCTGGTAAACTCAATAGGTCCTGGTAAACTCAATAGGTCCTGGTAAACTCAATAGGTCCTGGTAAACTCAATAGGTCCCTAGTAAAATCAGTAGGTCCTAGTAAACTCAATAAGTCCTGGTAGGTCCTGGTAAACTCGGTAGATCCTGGTAAACTCAATAGGTCCTGGTAAACTCACTAGGTCCTGGTAAACTCACTAGGTCCTGGTAAACTCACTAGGTCCTGGTAAACTCACTAGGTCCTGGTAGGTCCTGGTAAACTCAATAGGTCCTGGTAAACTAAATAGGTTCTGGTAAACTCAGTAGGTCCTGGTAAACTCAGTAGGTCCTGGTAAACTCACTAGGTCCTGGTAAACTCACTAGGTCCTGGTAAACTCACTAGGTCCTGGTAAACTCACTAGGTCTTGGGTCTTGGTAGGTCCTGGTAGGTCCTGGTAAACTCACTAGGTCCTGGTAAACTCACTAGGTCCTGGTAAACTCACTAGGTCCTGGTAAACTCACTAGGTCCTGGTAGGTCCTGGTAAACTCGCTAGGTCCTGGTAGGTCCTGGTAAACTCAGTAGGTCCTGGTAAACTCAATAGGTCCTGGTAAACTCAATAGGTCCTGGTAAACTCACTAGGTCCTGGTAAACTCACTAGGTCCTGGTAAACTCACTAGGTCCTGGTAGGTCCTGGTAAACTCAATAGGTCCTGGTAAACTCACTAGGTCCTGGTAAACTCACTAGGTCCTGGTAAACTCAATAGGTCCTGGTAAACTCAATAGGTCCTGGTAAACTCAATAGGTCCTGGTAAACTCAATAGGTCCTGGTAGGTCCTAGTAAAATCAGTAGGTCCTAGTAAACTCAATAAGTCCTGGTAGGTCCTGGTAAACTCGGTAGGTCCTGGTAAACTCACTAGGTCCTGGTAAACTCACTAGGTCCTGGTAAACTCACTAGGTCCTGGTAGGTCCTGGTAAACTCACTAGGTCCTGGTAAACTCAATAGGTCCTGGTAAACTCAATAGGTTCTGGTAAACTCAATAAGTCCTGGTAAACTCACTAGGTCCTGGTAAACTCACTAGGTCCTGGTAAACTCACTAGGTCCTGGTAAACTCACTAGGTCTTGGTAGGTCCTGGTAGGTCCTGGTAAACTCAATAGGTCCTGGTAAACTCACTAGGTCCTGGTAAACTCACTAGGTCCTGGTAAACTCACTAGGTCCTGGTAAACTCGCTAGGTCCTGGTAGGTCCTGGTAAACTCAGTAGGTCCTGGTAGGTCCTGGTAAACTCAGTAGGTCCTGGTAAACTCAATAGGTCCTGGTAAACTCAATAGGTCCTGGTAAACTCACTAGGTCCTGGTAAACTCACTAGGTCCTGGTAGGTCCTGGTAAACTCAATAGGTCCTGGTAAACTCACTAGGTCCTGGTAAACTCAATAGGTCCTGGTAAACTCAATAGGTCCTGGTAAACTCAATAGGTCCTGGTAAACTCACTAGGTCCTGGTAAACTCACTAGGTCCTGGTAGGTCCTGGTAAACTCAATAGGTCCTGGTAAACTCACTAGGTCCTGGTAAACTCACTAGGTCCTGGTAAACTCACTAGGTCCTGGTAAACTCGCTAGGTCCTGGTAGGTCCTGGTAAACTCAGTAGGTCCTGGTAGGTCCTGGTAAACTCAGTAGGTCCTGGTAAACTCAATAGGTCCTGGTAAACTCAATAGGTCCTGGTAAACTCACTAGGTCCTGGTAAACTCACTAGGTCCTGGTAGGTCCTGGTAAACTCAATAGGTCCTGGTAAACTCACTAGGTCCTGGTAAACTCAATAGGTCCTGGTAAACTCAATAGGTCCTGGTAAACTCAATAGGTCCTGGTAAACTCACTAGGTCCTGGTAAACTCACTAGGTCCTGGTAGGTCCTGGTAAACTCAATAGGTCCTGGTAAACTCAATAGGTTCTGGTAAACTCAATAGGTCCTGGTAAACTCAGTAAACTCAGTAGGTCCTGGTAAACTCAGTAGGTCCTGGTAAACTCAGTAGGTCCTGGTAAACTCACTAGGTCCTGGTAAACTCACTAGGTCCTGGTAAACTCACTAGGTCCTGGTAAACTCACTAGGTCCTGGTAAACTCACTAGGTCCTGGTAAACTCACTAGGTCCTGGTAGGTCCTGGTAGGTCCTGGTAAACTCAATAGGTCCTGGTAAACTCACTAGGTGCTGGTAAACTCACTAGGTCCTGGTAAACTCACTAGGTCCTGGTAGGTCCTGGTAAACTCACTAGGTCCTGGTAAACTCAATAGGTCCTGGTAAACTCAATAGGTCCTGGTAAACTCAATAGGTCCTGGTAAACTCAATAGGTCCTGGTAGGTCCTAGTAAAATCAGTAGGTCCTAGTAAACTCACTAATTCCTGGTAGGTCCTGGTAAACTCGGTAGATCCTGGTAAACTCAATAGGTCCTGGTAAACTCACTAGGTCCTGGTAAACTCACTAGGTCCTGGTAAACTCACTAGGTCCTGGTAAACTCACTAGGTCCTGGTAGGTCCTGGTAAACTCAATAGGTCCTGGTAAACTCAATAGGTTCTGGTAAACTCAATAGGTTCTGGTAAACTCAATAGGTCCTGGTAAACTCAGTAAACTCAGTAGGTCCTGGTAAACTCAGTAGGTCCTGGTAAACTCAGTAGGTCCTGGTAAACTCACTAGGTCCTGGTAAACTCACTAGGTCCTGGTAAACTCACTAGGTCTTGGTAGGTCCTGGTAGGTCCTGGTAAACTCAATAGGTCCTGGTAAACTCACTAGGTCCTGGTAAACTCACTAGGTCCTGGTAAACTCACTAGGTCCTGGTAAACTCACTAGGTCCTGGTAAACTCACTAGGTCCTGGTAGGTCCTGGTAAACTCAGTAGGTCCTGGTAGGTCCTGGTAAACTCAGTAGGTCCTGGTAGGTCCTGGTAAACTCAGTAGGTCCTGGTAAACTAAATAGGTCCTGGTAAACTCAGTAGGTCCTGGTAAACTCAATAGGTCCTGGTAAACTCAATAGGTCCTGGTAAACTCACTAGGTCCTGGTAAACTCACTAGGTCCTGGTAAACTCACTAGGTCCTGGTAGGTCCTGGTAAACTCAATAGGTCCTGGTAAACTCACTAGGTCCTGGTAAACTCAATAGGTCCTGGTAAACTCAATAGGTCCTGGTAAACTCAGTAAACTCAGTAGGTCCTGGTAAAATCAGTAGGTCCTGGTAAACTCAGTAGGTCCTGGTAAACTCACTAGGTCCTGGTAAACTCACTAGGTCCTGGTAAACTCACTAGGTCCTGGTAAACTCACTAGGTCCTGGTAAACTCACTAGGTCCTGGTAAACTCACTAGGTCCTGGTAGGTCCTGGTAGGTCCTGGTAAACTCAATAGGTCCTGGTAAACTCACTAGGTGCTGGTAAACTCACTAGGTCCTGGTAAACTCACTAGGTCCTGGTAGGTCCTGGTAAACTCAGTAGGTCCTGGTAAACTCACTAGGTCCTGGTAAACTCACTAGGTCCTGGTAAACTCAATAGGTCCTGGTAAACTCAATAGGTCCTGGTAAACTCAATAGGTCCTGGTAAACTCAGTAGGTCCTGGTAGGTCCTAGTAAAATCAGTAGGTCCTAGTAAACTCAATAAGTCCTGGTAGGTCCTGGTAAACTCGGTAGATCCTGGTAAACTCGGTAGATCCTGGTAAACTCAATAGGTCCTGGTAAACTCACTAGGTCCTGGTAGGTCCTGGTAAACTCAATAGGTCCTGGTAAACTCACTAGGTCCTGGTAAACTCAATAGGTCCTGGTAAACTCAGTAAACTCAGTAGGTCCTGGTAAACTCAGTAGGTCCTGGTAAACTCAGTAGGTCCTGGTAAACTCACTAGGTCCTGGTAAACTCACTAGGTCCTGGTAAACTCAATAGGTCCTGGTAAACTCACTAGGTCCTGGTAAACTCACTAGGTCCTGGTAAACTCACTAGGTCCTGGTAAACTCGCTAGGTCCTGGTAGGTCCTGGTAAACTCAGTAGGTCCTGGTAGGTCCTGGTAAACTCAGTAGGTCCTGGTAAACTCAATAGGTCCTGGTAAACTCAATAGGTCCTGGTAAACTCAATAGGTCCTGGTAAACTCAATAGGTCCTGGTAAACTCACTAGGTCCTGGTAAACTCACTAGGTCCTGGTAAACTCAATAGGTCCTGGTAAACTCAATAGGTCCTGGTAAACTCACTAGGTCCTGGTAAACTCACTAGGTCCTGGTAAACTCAATAGGTCCTGGTAAACTCAATAGGTCCTGGTGAACTCAATAGGTCCTGGTAAACTCAATAGGTCCTGGTAAACTCAATAGGTCCTGGTAAACTCAATAGGTCCTGGTAAACTCAGTAAACTCAGTAGGTCCTGGTAAACTCAGTAGGTCCTGGTAAACTCAATAGGTCCTGGTAAACTCACTAGGTCCTGGTAAACTCACTAGGTCCTGGTAAACTCAATAGGTCCTGGTGAACTCACTAGGTCCTGGTAAACTCAATAGGTCCTGGTAAACTCAATAGGTCCTGGTAAACTCAATAGGTCCTGGTAAACTCAGTAGGTCCTGGTAAACTCAGTAGGTCCTGGTAAACTCACTAGGTCCTGGTGAACTCACTAGGTCCTGGTAAACTCACTAGGTCCTGGTAAACTCACTAGGTCCCGGTAAACTCATTAGGTCCCGGTAAACTCACTAGGTCCTGGTAGGTCCTGGTAAACTCAATAGGTCCTGGTAAACTCACTAGGTGCTGGTAAACTCACTAGGTCCTGGTAAACTCACTAGGTCCTGGTAGGTCCTGGTAAACTCAGTAGGTCCTGGTAGGTCCTGGTAAACTCAATAGGTCCTGGTAAACTCACTAGGTCCTGGTAAACTCACTAGGTCCTGGTAAACTCACTAGGTCCTGGTAAACTCACTAGGTCCTGGTAAACTCAATAGGTCCTGGTAAACTCAATAGGTCCTGGTAAACTCAATAGGTCCTGGTAAACTCTAGGTCCTGGTAAACTCAGTAGGTCCTGGTAGGTCCTAGTAAAATCAGTAGGTCCTAGTAAACTCAATAAGTCCTGGTAGGTCCTGGTAAACTCGGTAGATCCTGGTAAACTCGGTAGATCCTGGTAAACTCAATAGGTCCTGGTAAACTCACTAGGTCCTGGTAGGTCCTGGTAAACTCAATAGGTCCTGGTAAACTCACTAGGTCCTGGTAAACTCAATAGGTCCTGGTAAACTCAATAGGTCCTGGTAAACTCAATAGGTCCTGGTAAACTCAGTAAACTCAGTAGGTCCTGGTAAACTCAGTAGGTCCTGGTAAACTCAGTAGGTCCTGGTAAACTCACTAGGTCCTGGTAAACTCAATAGGTCCTGGTAAACTCACTAGGTCCTGGTAGGTCCTGGTAAACTCAATAGGTCCTGGTAAACTCACTAGGTCCTGGTGAACTCAATAGGTCCTGGTAAACTCAATAGGTCCTGGTAAACTCAATAGGTCCTGGTAAACTCAATAGGTCCTGGTAAACTCAATAGGTCCTGGTAAACTCAATAGGTCCTGGTAAACTCAATAGGTCCTGGTAAACTCAGTAAACTCAGTAGGTCCTGGTAAACTCAGTAGGTCCTGGTAAACTCAGTAGGTCCTGGTAAACTCACTAGGTCCTGGTAAACTCACTAGGTCCTGGTAAACTCACTAGGTCCTGGTAAACTCACTAGGTCCTGGTAAACTCACTAGGTCCTGGTAAACTCGCTAGGTCCTGGTAGGTCCTGGTAAACTCAGTAGGTCCTGGTAGGTCCTGGTAAACTCAGTAGGTCCTGGTAAACTCAATAGGTCCTGGTAAACTCAATAGGTCCTGGTAAGCTCACTAGGTCCTGGTAAACTCACTAGGTCCTGGTAGGTCCTGGTAAACTCAATAGGTCCTGGTAAACTCACTAGGTCCTGGTAAACTCAATAGGTCCTGGTAAACTCAATAGGTCCTGGTAAACTCAGTAAACTCAGTAGGTCCTGGTAAACTCAGTAGGTCCTGGTAAACTCAGTAGGTCCTGGTGAACTCACTAGGTCCTGGTAAACTCACTAGGTCCTGGTAAACTCACTAGGTCCTGGTAAACTCACTAGGTCCTGGTAAACTCACTAGGTCCTGGTAGGTCCTGGTAGGTCCTGGTAAACTCAATAGGTCCTGGTAAACTCACTAGGTGCTGGTAAACTCACTAGGTCCTGGTAAACTCACTAGGTCCTGGTAAACTCACTAGGTCCTGGTAAACTCAGTAGGTCCTGGTAGGTCCTGGTAAACTCAATAGGTCCTGGTAAACTCAGTAGGTCCTGGTAAACTCAGTAGGTCCTGGTAAACTCAGTAGGTCCTGGTAAACTCAGTAGGTCCTGGTAAACTCACTAGGTCCTGGTAAACTCACTAGGTCCTGGTAAACTCAATAGGTCCTGGTAAACTCACTAGGTCCTGGTAAACTCAATAGGTCCTGGTAAACTCAATAGGTCCTGGTAAACTCAATAGGTCCTGGTAAACTCAATAGGTCCTGGTAAACTCAATAGGTCCTGGTAAACTCAGTAGGTCCTGGTAGGTCCTAGTAAAATCAGTAGGTCCTAGTAAACTCAATAAGTCCTGGTAGGTCCTGGTAAACTCGGTAGATCCTGGTAAACTTGGTAGATCCTGGTAAACTCAATAGGTCCTGGTAAACTCACTAGGTCCTGGTAGGTCCTGGTAAACTCAATAGGTCCTGGTAAACTCACTAGGTCCTGGTAAACTCAATAGGTCCTGGTAAACTCAATAGGTCCTGGTAAACTCAATAGGTCCTGGTAAACTCAGTAAACTCAGTAGGTCCTGGTAAACTCAGTAGGTCCTGGTAAACTCAGTAGGTCCTGGTAAACTCAGTAGGTCCTGGTAAACTCACTAGGTCCTGGTAAACTCACTAGGTCCTGGTAAACTCACTAGGTCCTGGTAAACTCACTAGGTCCTGGTAGGTCCTGGTAAACTCAGTAGGTCCTGGTAGGTCCTGGTAAACTCAATAGGTCCTGGTAAACTCAGTAGGTCCTGGTAAACTCACTAGGTCCTGGTAAACTCACTAGGTCCTGGTAAACTCAATAGGTCCTGGTAAACTCAATAGGTCCTGGTAAACTCAATAGGTCCTGGTAAACTCAATAGGTCCTGGTAAACTCTAGGTCCTGGTAAACTCAGTAGGTCCTGGTAGGTCCTAGTAAAATCAGTAGGTCCTAGTAAACTCAATAAGTCCTGGTAGGTCCTGGTAAACTCGGTAGATCCTGGTAAACTCGGTAGATCCTGGTAAACTCAATAGGTCCTGGTAAACTCACTAGGTCCTGGTAGGTCCTGGTAAACTCAATAGGTCCTGGTAAACTCACTAGGTCCTGGTAAACTCAATAGGTCCTGGTAAACTCAATAGGTCCTGGTAAACTCAGTAAACTCAGTAGGTCCTGGTAAACTCAGTAGGTCCTGGTAAACTCAGTAGGTCCTGGTAAACTCACTAGGTCCTGGTAAACTCAATAGGTCCTGGTAAACTCACTAGGTCCTGGTAAACTCACTAGGTCCTGGTAAACTCAATAGGTCCTGGTAAACTCACTAGGTCCTGGTAAACTCACTAGGTCCTGGTAAACTCACTAGGTCCTGGTAGGTCCTGGTAAACTCAGTAGGTCCTGGTAGGTCCTGGTAAACTCAATAGGTCCTGGTAAACTCAGTAGGTCCTGGTAAACTCACTAGGTCCTGGTAAACTCACTAGGTCCTGGTAAACTCAATAGGTCCTGGTAAACTCAATAGGTCCTGGTAAACTCAATAGGTCCTGGTAAACTCAATAGGTCCTGGTAAACTCAGTAGGTCCTGGTAGGTCCTAGTAAAATCAGTAGGTCCTAGTAAACTCAATAAGTCCTGGTAGGTCCTGGTAAACTCGGTAGATCCTGGTAAACTCGGTAGATCCTGGTAAACTCAATAGGTCCTGGTAAACTCACTAGGTCCTGGTAGGTCCTGGTAAACTCAATAGGTCCTGGTAAACTCAGTAAACTCAGTAGGTCCTGGTAAACTCAGTAGGTCCTGGTAAACTCAGTAGGTCCTGGTAAACTCACTAGGTCCTGGTAAACTCAATAGGTCCTGGTAAACTCACTAGGTCCTGGTAAACTCACTAGGTCCTGGTAAACTCGCTAGGTCCTGGTAAACTCAATAGGTCCTGGTAAACTCAATAGGTCCTGGTAAACTCACTAGGTCCTGGTAAACTCACTAGGTCCTGGTAAACTCAATAGGTCCTGGTAAACTCAATAGGTCCTGGTAAACTCACTAGGTCCTGGTAAACTCACTAGGTCCTGGTAAACTCACTAGGTCCTGGTAGGTCCTGGTAAACTCAGTAGGTCCTGGTAGGTCCTGGTAAACTCAATAGGTCCTGGTAAACTCACTAGGTCCTGGTAAACTCACTAGGTCCTGGTAAACTCACTAGGTCCTGGTAAACTCAATAGGTCCTGGTAAACTCAATAGGTCCTGGTAAACTCAATAGGTCCTGGTAAACTCTAGGTCCTGGTAAACTCAGTAGGTCCTGGTAGGTCCTAGTAAAATCAGTAGGTCCTAGTAAACTCAATAAGTCCTGGTAGGTCCTGGTAAACTCGGTAGATCCTGGTAAACTCTGTAGATCCTGGTAAACTCAATAGGTCCTGGTAAACTCACTAGGTCCTGGTAGGTCCTGGTAAACTCAATAGGTCCTGGTAAACTCAGTAAACTCAGTAGGTCCTGGTAAACTCAGTAGGTCCTGGTAAACTCAGTAGGTCCTGGTAAACTCAGTAGGTCCTGGTAAACTCACTAGGTCCTGGTAAACTCAATAGGTCCTGGTAAACTCACTAGGTCCTGGTAAACTCACTAGGTCCTGGTAAACTCACTAGGTCCTGGTAAACTCACTAGGTCCTGGTAAACTCGCTAGGTCCTGGTAGGTCCTGGTAAACTCAGTAGGTCCTGGTAGGTCCTGGTAAACTCAGTAGGTCCTGGTAAACTCAATAGGTCCTGGTAAACTCAATAGGTCCTGGTAAACTCACTAGGTCCTGGTAAACTCACTAGGTCCTGGTAAACTCACTAGGTCCTGGTAAACTCACTAGGTCCTGGTAGGTCCTGGTAAACTCAATAGGTCCTGGTAAACTCACTAGGTCCTGGTAAACTCACTAGGTCCTGGTAAACTCAATAGGTCCTGGTAAACTCAGTAAACTCAGTAGGTCCTGGTAAACTCAGTAGGTCCTGGTAAACTCAGTAGGTCCTGGTGAACTCACTAGGTCCTGGTAAACTCACTAGGTCCTGGTAAACTCACTAGGTCCTGGTAAACTCACTAGGTCCTGGTAAACTCACTAGGTCCTGGTAGGTCCTGGTAGGTCCTGGTAAACTCAATAGGTCCTGGTAAACTCACTAGGTGCTGGTAAACTCACTAGGTCCTGGTAAACTCACTAGGTCCTGGTAGGTCCTGGTAAACTCAGTAGGTCCTGGTAGGTCCTGGTAAACTCAATAGGTCCTGGTAAACTCAGTAGGTCCTGGTAAACTCAGTAGGTCCTGGTAAACTCAGTAGGTCCTGGTAAACTCAGTAGGTCCTGGTAAACTCACTAGGTCCTGGTAAACTCACTAGGTCCTGGTAAACTCAATAGGTCCTGGTAAACTCACTAGGTCCTGGTAAACTCAATAGGTCCTGGTAAACTCAATAGGTCCTGGTAAACTCAATAGGTCCTGGTAAACTCAATAGGTCCTGGTAAACTCAATAGGTCCTGGTAAACTCAATAGGTCCTGGTAAACTCAGTAGGTCCTGGTAGGTCCTAGTAAAATCAGTAGGTCCTAGTAAACTCAATAAGTCCTGGTAAACTCACTAGGTCCTGGTAGGTCCTGGTAAACTCAATAGGTCCTGGTAAACTCAATAGGTCCTGGTAAACTCAATAGGTCCTGGTAAACTCAATAGGTCCTGGTAAACTCACTAGGTCCTGGTAAACTCGGTAGATCCTGGTAAACTCAATAGGTCCTGGTAAACTCACTAGGTCCTGGTAGGTCCTGGTAAACTCAATAGGTCCTGGTAAACTCAATAGGTCCTGGTAAACTCAATAGGTCCTGGTAAACTCAATAGGTCCTGGTAAACTCAATAGGTCCTGGTAAACTCAATAGGTCCTGGTAAACTCAGTAAACTCAGTAGGTCCTGGTAAACTCAGTAGGTCCTGGTAAACTCAGTAGGTCCTGGTAAACTCACTAGGTCCTGGTAAACTCACTAGGTCCTGGTAAACTCAATAGGTCCTGGTAAACTCAATAGGTCCTGGTAAACTCAATAGGTCCTGGTAAACTCACTAGGTCCTGGTAAACTCACTAGGTCCTGGTAAACTCACTAGGTCCTGGTAAACTCACTAGGTCCTGGTAGGTCCTGGTAAACTCAATAGGTCCTGGTAAACTCAATAGGTCCTGGTAAACTCACTAGGTCCTGGTAAACTCACTAGGTCCTGGTAAACTCACTAGGTCCTGGTAAACTCACTAGGTCCTGGTAGGTCCTGGTAGGTCCTGGTAAACTCAATAGGTCCTGGTAAACTCACTAGGTCCTGGTAAACTCACTAGGTCCTGGTAAACTCAGTAGGTCCTGGTAAACTCACTAGGTCCTGGTAAACTCAATAGGTCCTGGTAAACTCACTAGGTCCTGGTAAACTCACTAGGTCCTGGTAAACTCAATAGGTCCTGGTAAACTCAGTAGGTCCTGGTAAACTCAGTAGGTCCTGGTAAACTCAGTAGGTCCTGGTGAACTCACTAGGTCCTGGTAAACTCACTAGGTCCTGGTAAACTCACTAGGTCCTGGTAAACTCACTAGGTCCTGGTAAACTCACTAGGTCCTGGTAAACTCACTAGGTCCTGGTAGGTCCTGGTAGGTCCTGGTAAACTCAATAGGTCCTGGTAAACTCACTAGGTGCTGGTAAACTCACTAGGTCCTGGTAAACTCACTAGGTCCTGGTAGGTCCTGGTAAACTCAGTAGGTCCTGGTAGGTCCTGGTAAACTCAATAGGTCCTGGTAAACTCAGTAGGTCCTGGTAAACTCAGTAGGTCCTGGTAAACTCAGTAGGTCCTGGTAAACTCAGTAGGTCCTGGTAAACTCACTAGGTCCTGGTAAACTCACTAGGTCCTGGTAAACTCACTAGGTCCTGGTAAACTCAATAGGTCCTGGTAAACTCAATAGGTCCTGGTAAACTCAATAGGTCCTGGTAAACTCAATAGGTCCTGGTAAACTCAATAGGTCCTGGTAAACTCAATAGGTCCTGGTAAACTCAGTAGGTCCTGGTAGGTCCTAGTAAAATCAGTAGGTCCTAGTAAACTCAATAAGTCCTGGTAGGTCCTGGTAAACTCGGTAGATCCTGGTAAACTCGGTAGATCCTGGTAAACTCAATAGGTCCTGGTAAACTCACTAGGTCCTGGTAAACTCAATAGGTCCTGGTAAACTCACTAGGTCCTGGTAAACTCAATAGGTCCTGGTAAACTCAATAGGTCCTGGTAAACTCAATAGGTCCTGGTAAACTCAGTAAACTCAGTAGGTCCTGGTAAACTCAGTAGGTCCTGGTAAACTCAGTAGGTCCTGGTAAACTCAGTAGGTCCTGGTAAACTCACTAGGTCCTGGTAAACTCACTAGGTCCTGGTAAACTCACTAGGTCCTGGTAAACTCACTAGGTCCTGGTAAACTCAATAGGTCCTGGTAAACTCACTAGGTCCTGGTAAACTCACTAGGTCCTGGTAAACTCACTAGGTCCTGGTAAACTCACTAGGTCCTGGTAGGTCCTGGTAAACTCAATAGGTCCTGGTAAACTCAATAGGTCCTGGTCCTGGTCCTGGTAAACTCACTAGGTCCTGGTAAACTCACTAGGTCCTGGTAAACTCACTAGGTCCTGGTAAACTCACTAGGTCCTGGTAGGTCCTGGTAGGTCCTGGTAAACTCAATAGGTCCTGGTAAACTCACTAGGTCCTGGTAAACTCACTAGGTCCTGGTAAACTCAGTAGGTCCTGGTAAACTCAGTAGGTCCTGGTAAACTCACTAGGTCCTGGTAGGTCCTGGTAAAGTCAGTAGGTCCTGGTAGGTCCTGGTAAAGTCAGTAGGTCCTGGTAGGTCCTGGTAAACTCACTAGGTCCTGGTAAACTCACTAGGTCCTGGTAAACTCAGTAGGTCCTGGTAGGTCCTGGTAAACTCAGTAGGTCCTGGTAGGTCCTGGTAAACTCAGTAGGTCCTGGTAGGTCCTGGTAAACTCACTAGGTCCTGGTAAACTCACTAGGTCCTGGTGAACTCACTAGGTCCTGGTAGGTCCTGGTAAACTCACTAGGTCCTGGTAGGTCCTGGTAAACTCAGTAGGTCCTGGTAGGTCCTGGTAAACTCAATAGGTCCTGGTAAACTCAGTAGGTCCTGGTAAACTCAGTAGGTCCTGGTAGGTCCTGGTAAACTCAGTAGGTCCTGGTAGGTCCTGGTAAACTCAGTAGGTCCTGGTAGGTCCTGGTAAACTCAGTAGGTCCTGGTAAACTCACTAGGTCCTGGTAAACTCACTAGGTCCTGGTAAACTCACTAGGTCCTGGTAAACTCACTAGGTCCTGGTAGGTCCTGGTAAACTCACTAGGTCCTGGTAAACTCACTAGGTCCTGGTAAACTCACTAGGTCCTGGTAAACTCAGTAGGTCCTGGTAAACTCACTAGGTCCTGGTAGGTCCTGGTAAACTCAGTAGGTCCTGGTAGGTCCTGGTAAAGTCAGTAGGTCCTGGTAGGTCCTGGTAAACTCACTAGGTCCTGGTAAACTCACTAGGTCCTGGTAAACTCAGTAGGTCCTGGTAGGTCCTGGTAAACTCAGTAGGTCCTGGTAGGTCCTGGTAAACTCAGTAGGTCCTGGTAGGTCCTGGTAAACTCACTAGGTCCTGGTAAACTCACTAGGTCCTGGTAAACTCACTAGGTCCTGGTAGGTCCTGGTAAACTCAGTAGGTCCTGGTAGGTCCTGGTAAACTCAATAGGTCCTGGTAAACTCAGTAGGTCCTGGTAAACTCAGTAGGTCCTGGTAGGTCCTGGTAAACTCAGTAGGTCCTGGTAGGTCCTGGTAAACTCAGTAGGTCCTGGTAGGTCCTGGTAAACTCAGTAGGTCCTGGTAAACTCACTAGGTCCTGGTAAACTCACTAGGTCCTGGTAAACTCAATAGGTCCTGGTAAACTCAATAGGTCCTGGTAAACTCACTAGGTCCTGGTAAACTCACTAGGTCCTGGTAAACTCACTAGGTCCTGGTAAACTCACTAGGTCCTGGTAAACTCACTAGGTCCTGGTAGGTCCTGGTAAACTCAATAGGTCCTGGTAAACTCAATAGGTCCTGGTAAACTCAGTAGGTCCTGGTAGGTCCTAGTAAAATCAGTAGGTCCTAGTAAACTCAATAAGTCCTGGTAGGTCCTGGTAAACTCGGTAGATCCTGGTAAACTCACTAGGTCCTGGTAAACTCACTAGGTCCTGGTAAACTCACTAGGTCCTGGTAAACTCACTAGGTCCTGGTAGGTCCTGGTAGGTCCTGGTAAACTCAATAGGTCCTGGTAAACTCAATAGGTTCTGGTAAACTCAATAGGTCCTGGTAAACTCAATAGGTCCTGGTAAACTCACTAGGTCCTGGTAAACTCACTAGGTCCTGGTAAACTCACTAGGTCCTGGTAGGTCCTGGTAGGTCCTGGTAAACTCACTAGGTGCTGGTAAACTCACTAGGTCCTGGTAAACTCACTAGGTCCTGGTAGGTCCTGGTAAACTCAGTAGGTCCTGGTAGGTCCTGGTAAACTCAATAGGTCCTGGTAAACTCAGTAGGTCCTGGTAAACTCAGTAGGTCCTGGTAAATTCAGTAGGTCCTGGTAAACTCAGTAGGTCCTGGTAAACTCAGTAGGTCCTGGTAAACTCACTAGGTCCTGGTAAACTCACTAGGTCCTGGTAAACTCAATAGGTCCTGGTAAACTCACTAGGTCCTGGTAAACTCAATAGGTCCTGGTAAACTCAATAGGTCCTGGTAAACTCAATAGGTCCTGGTAAACTCAATAGGTCCTGGTAAACTCAATAGGTCCTGGTAAACTCAATAGGTCCTGGTAAACTCAGTAGGTCCTGGTAGGTCCTAGTAAAATCAGTAGGTCCTAGTAAACTCAATAAGTCCTGGTAGGTCCTGGTAAACTAGGTAGATCCTGGTAAACTCGGTAGATCCTGGTAAACTCAATAGGTCCTGGTAAACTCACTAGGTCCTGGTAGGTCCTGGTAAACTCAATAGGTCCTGGTAAACTCACTAGGTCCTAGTAAACTCAATAGGTCCTGGTAAACTCAATAGGTCCTGGTAAACTCAGTAAACTCAGTAGGTCCTGGTAAACTCAGTAGGTCCTGGTAAACTCACTAGGTCCTGGTAAACTCACTAGGTCCTGGTAAACTCACTAGGTCCTGGTAAACTCACTAGGTCCTGGTAAACTCACTAGGTCCTGGTAAACTCACTAGGTCCTGGTAAACTCACTAGGTCCTGGTAAACTCACTAGGTCCTGGTAAACTCACTAGGTCCTGGTAGGTCCTGGTAAACTCAGTAGGTCCTGGTAGGTCCTGGTAAACTCAGTAGGTCCTGGTAGGTCCTGGTAAACTCAATAGGTCCTGGTAAACTCACTAGGTCCTGGTAAACTCACTAGGTCCTGGTAAACTCAATAGGTCCTGGTAAACTCAATAGGTCCTGGTAAACTCAATAGGTCCTGGTAAACTCAATAGGTCCTGGTAAACTCAATAGGTCCTGGTAAACTCAGTAGGTCCTGGTAGGTCCTAGTAAAATCAGTAGGTCCTAGTAAACTCAATAGGTCCTGGTAAACTCAATAGGTCCTGGTAAACTCAGTAAACTCAGTAGGTCCTGGTAAACTCACTAGGTCCTGGTAAACTCACTAGGTCCTGGTAAACTCACTAGGTCCTGGTAAACTCACTAGGTCCTGGTAAACTCACTAGGTCCTGGTAAACTCACTAGGTCCTGGTAAACTCACTAGGTCCTGGTAAACTCACTAGGTCCTGGTAGGTCCTGGTAAACTCAGTAGGTCCTGGTAGGTCCTGGTAAACTCAGTAGGTCCTGGTAGGTCCTGGTAAACTCACTAGGTCCTGGTAAACTCACTAGGTCCTGGTAAACTCACTAGGTCCTGGTAGGTCCTGGTAAACTCACTAGGTCCTGGTAGGTCCTGGTAAACTCAGTAGGTCCTGGTAGGTCCTGGTAAACTCAATAGGTCCTGGTAAACTCAGTAGGTCCTGGTAAACTCAGTAGGTCCTGGTAAACTCAGTAGGTCCTGGTAGGTCCTGGTAAACTCAGTAGGTCCTGGTAGGTCCTGGTAAACTCAGTAGGTCCTGGTAAACTCACTAGGTCCTGGTAAACTCAGTAGGTCCTGGTAAACTCACTAGGTCCTGGTAAACTCACTAGGTCCTGGTAAACTCAATAGGTCCTGGTAAACTCAGTAGGTCCTGGTAAACTCAATAGGTCCTGGTAAACTCAATAGGTCCTGGTAAACTCACTAGGTCCTGGTAAACTCACTAGGTCCTGGTAAACTCACTAGGTCCTGGTAAACTCACTAGGTCCTGGTAGGTCCTGGTAAACTCAATAGGTCCTGGTAAACTCAATAGGTCCTGGTAAACTCAGTAGGTCCTGGTAGGTCCTAGTAAAATCAGTAGGTCCTAGTAAACTCAATAAGTCCTGGTAGGTCCTGGTAAACTCGGTAGATCCTGGTAAACTCAATAGGTCCTGGTAAACTCACTAGGTCCTGGTAAACTCACTAGGTCCTGGTAAACTCACTAGGTCCTGGTAGGTCCTGGTAGGTCCTGGTAAACTCAATAGGTCCTGGTAAACTCAATAGGTTCTGGTAAACTCAATAGGTCCTGGTAAACTCAATAGGTCCTGGTAAACTCACTAGGTCCTGGTAAACTCACTAGGTCCTGGTAGGTCCTGGTAAACTCAATAGGTCCTGGTAAACTCAATAGGTTCTGGTAAACTCAATAGGTCCTGGTAAACTCAATAGGTCCTGGTAAACTCAGTAGGTCCTGTAAACTCAGTAAACTCAGTAGGTCCTGGTAAACTCAGTAGGTCCTGGTAAACTCACTAGGTCCTGGTAAACTCACTAGGTCCTGGTAGGTACTGGTAAACTCAATAGGTCCTGGTAAACTCAATAGGTTCTGGTAAACTCAATAGGTTCTGGTAAACTCAATAGGTCCTGGTAAACTCAATAGGTCCTGGTAAACTCAATAGGTCCTGGTAAACTCAGTAAACTCAGTAGGTCCTGGTAAACTCAGTAGGTCCTGGTAAACTCAGTAGGTCCTGGTAAACTCAATAGGTCCTGGTAAACTCAATAGGTCCTGGTAAACTCAATAGGTCCTGGTAAACTCAGTAAACTCAGTAGGTCCTGGTAAACTCAGTAGGTCCTGGTAAACTCAATAGGTCCTGGTAAACTCACTAGGTCCTGGTAACTCACTAGGTCCTGGTAAACTCACTAGGTCCTGGTAAACTCGCTAGGTCCTGGTAGGTCCTGGTAAACTCAGTAGGTCCTGGTAGGTCCTGGTAAACTCAGTAGGTCCTGGTAAACTCAATAGGTCCTGGTAAACTCACTAGGTCCTGGTAAACTCACTAGGTCCTGGTAGGTCCTGGTAAACTCACTAGGTCCTGGTAAACTCAATAGGTCCTGGTAAACTCAGTAAACTCAGTAGGTCCTGGTAAACTCAGTAGGTCCTGGTAAACTCAGTAGGTCCTGGTAAACTCACTAGGTCCTGGTAAACTCACTAGGTCCTGGTAAACTCACTAGGTCCTGGTAAACTCACTAGGTCCTGGTAAACTCACTAGGTCCTGGTAAACTCACTAGGTCCTGGTAAACTCACTAGGTCCTGGTAAACTCACTAGGTCCTGGTAAACTCACTAGGTCCTGGTAAACTCACTAGGTCCTGGTAGGTCCTGGTAGGTCCTGGTAAACTCAATAGGTCCTGGTAAACTCACTAGGTCCTGGTAAACTCACTAGGTCCTGGTAAACTCACTAGGTCCTGGTAAACTCACTAGGTCCTGGTAAACTCACTAGGTCCTGGTAAACTCAGTAAACTCAGGTCCTGGTAAACTCAATAGGTCCTGGTAAACTCAATAGGTCCTGGTAAACTCACTAGGTCCTGGTAAACTCACTAGGTCCTGGTAGGTCCTAGGTCCTGGTAAACTCACTAGGTCCTGGTAGGTAAACTCACTAGGTCCTGGTAAACTCACTAGGTCCTGGTAAACTCACTAGGTCCTGGTAAACTCACTAGGTCCTGGTAAACTCACTAGGTCCTGGTAGGTCCTGGTAAACTCAATAGGTCCTGGTAAACTCAATAGGTCCTGGTAAACTCAGTAGGTGCTGGTAGGTCCTGGTAAACTCGGTAGATCCTGGTAAACTCAATAGTCCTGGTAGGTCCTGGTAAACTCAGTAGGTCCTGGTAAACTCAATAGGTCCTGGTAAACTCACTAGGTCCTGGTAAACTCACTAGGTCCTGGTAAACTCACTAGGTCCTGGTAGGTCCTGGTAGGTCCTGGTAAACTCAATAGGTCCTGGTAAACTCAATAGGTTCTGGTAAACTCAATAGGTCCTGGTAAACTCAGTAGGTCCTGGTAAACTCAGTAGGTCCTGGTAAACTCACTAGGTCCTGGTAGGTCCTGGTAAACTCAATAGGTCCTGGTAAACTCAATAGGTTCTGGTAAACTCAATAGGTCCTGGTAAACTCAATAGGTCCTGGTAAACTCAATAGGTCCTGGTAAACTCAGTAAACTCAGTAGGTCCTGGTAAACTCAGTAGGTCCTGGTAAACTCACTAGGTCCTGGTAAACTCACTAGGTCCTGGTAGGTCCTGGTAAACTCAATAGGTCCTGGTAAACTCAATAGGTCCTGGTAAACTCAGTAGGTCCTGGTAAACTCACTAGGTCCTGGTAAACTCAACTAGGTCCTGGTAAACTCAATAGGTCCTGGTCCTCAGTAAACTCAGTAGGTCCTGGTAAACTCAGTAGGTCCTGGTAAACTCAGTAGGTCCTGGTAAACTCAGGTCCTGGTAGGTCCTGGTAAACTCACTAGGTCCTGGTAAACTCAATAGGTCCTGGTAAACTCACTAGGTCCTGGTAAACTAAACTCAGTAGGTCCTGGTAAACTCAGTAGGTCCTGGTAAACTCAATAGGTCCTGGTAAACTCACTAGGTCCTGGTAAACTCACTAGGTCCTGGTAAGGTCCTGGTAGGTCCTGGTAAACTCACTAGGTCCTGGTAAACTCAGTAGGTCCTAGTAAACTAGGTCCTGGTAAACTCAGTAGGTCCTGGTAAACTCACTAGGTCCTGGTAAACTCACTAGGTCCTGGTAAACTCACTAGGTCCTGGTAGGTCCTGGTAAACTCACTAGGTCCTGGTAAACTCAATAGGTCCTGGTAAACTCAGTAAACTCAGTAGGTCCTGGTAAACTCAGTAGGTCCTGGTAGGTCCTAGGTAAACTCACTAGGTCCTGGTAAACTCACTAGGTCCTGGTAAACTCACTAGGTCCTGGTAAACTCACTAGGTCCTGGTAAACTCACTAGGTCCTGGTAAACTCACTAGGTCCTGGTAAACTCACTAGGTCCTGGTAAACTCACTAGGTCCTGGTAAACTCACTAGGTCCTGGTAAACTCACTAGGTCCTGGTAAACTCACTAGGTCCTGGTAGGTCCTGGTAGGTCCTGGTAAACTCACTAGGTCCTGGTAAACTCACTAGGTCCTGGTAAACTCACTAGGTCCTGGTAAACTCACTAGGTCCTGGTAAACTCACTAGGTCCTGGTAAACTCATCCTGGTAGGTCCTGGTAAACTCAATAGGTCCTGGTAAACTCAATAGGTCCTGGTAAACTCAATAGGTCCTGGTAAACTCACTAGGTCCTGGTAGGTCCTAGTAAACTCAGTAGGTCCTAGTAAACTCAATAGGTCCTGGTAGGTCCTGGTAAACTCAATAGGTCCTGGTAAACTCAATAGGTCCTGGTAAACTCAGTAGGTCCTGGTAAACTCACTAGGTCCTGGTAAACTCACTAGGTCCTGGTAAACTCACTAGGTCCTGGTAAACTCACTAGGTCCTGGTAGGTCCTGGTAGGTCCTGGTAAACTCAATAGGTCCTGGTAAACTCAATAGGTCTCTGGTAAACTCTGGTAAACTCATAGGTCCTGGTAAACTCAATAGGTCCTGGTAAACTCACTAGGTCCTGGTAAACTCACTAGGTCCTGGTAGGTCCTGGTAAACTCATAGGTCCTAGGTCCTGGTAAACTCAATAGGTCCTGGTAAACTCAATAGGTCCTGGTAAACTCAATAGGTCCTGGTAAACTCAGTAGGTCCTGGTAAACTCAGTAGGTCCTGGTAAACTCACTAGGTCCTGGTAAACTCACTAGGTCCTGGTAAACTCACTAGGTCCTGGTAAACTCAATAGGTCCTGGTAAACTCAATAGGTCCTGGTAAACTCAATAGGTCCTGGTAAACTCAATAGGTCCTGGTAAACTCAATAGGTCCTGGTAAACTCAATAGGTCCTGGTAAACTCAGTAAACTCAGTAGGTCCTGGTAAACTCAGTAGGTCCTGGTAAACTCAGTAGGTCCTGGTAAACTCAGTAGGTCCTGGTAAACTCAGTAGGTCCTGGTAAACTCAGTAGGTCCTGGTAAACTCAGTAGGTCCTGGTAAACTCAGTAGGTCCTGGTAAACTCAGTAGGTCCTGGTAAACTCACTAGGTCCTGGTAAACTCACTAGGTCCTGGTAAACTCACTAGGTCCTGGTAAACTCACTGGTAGGTCCTGGTAAACTCAGTAGGTCCTGGTAGGTCCTGGTAAACTCAGTAGGTCCTGGTAAACTCAATAGGTCCTGGTAAACTCACTAGGTCCTGGTAAACTCACTAGGTCCTGGTAAACTCACTAGGTCCTGGTAGGTCCTGGTAAACTCACTAGGTCCTGGTAAACTCAATAGGTCCTGGTAAACTCAGTAAACTCAGTAGGTCCTGGTAAACTCAGTAGGTCCTGGTAAACTCACTAGGTCCTGGTAAACTCACTAGGTCCTGGTAAACTCACTAGGTCCTGGTAAACTCACTAGGTCCTGGTAAACTCACTAGGTCCTGGTAAACTCACTAGGTCCTGGTAAACTCACTAGGTCCTGGTAAACTCACTAGGTCCTGGTAAACTCACTAGGTCCTGGTAGGTCCTGGTAAACTCAGTAGGTCCTGGTAAACTCACTAGGTCCTGGTAAACTCACTAGGTCCTGGTAAACTCACTAGGTCCTGGTACTCCTAGGTAAACTCACTAGGTCCTGGTAAACTCACTAGGTCCTGGTAAACTCTGGTAGGTAAACTCAGTAAACTCAGTAGGTCCTGGTAAACTCAGTAGGTCCTGGTAAACTCACTAGGTCCTGGTAAACTCACTAGGTCCTGGTAAACTCACTAGGTCCTGGTAAACTCACTAGGTCCTGGTAAACTCACTAGGTCCTGGTAAACTCACTAGGTCCAGGTAAACTCACTAGGTCCAGGTAAACTCACTAGGTCCTGGTAGGTCCTGGTAGGTCCTGGTAAACTCACTAGGTCCTGGTAAACTCACTAGGTCCTGGTAAACTCACTAGGTCCTGGTAAACTCACTAGGTCCTGGTAGGTCCTGGTAAACTCAGTAGGTCCTGGTAGGTCCTGGTAAACTCAATAGGTCCTGGTAAACTCAGTAGGTCCTGGTAGGTCCTAGTAAAATTAGTAGGTCCTAGTAAACTCAATAAGTCCTGGTAGGTCCTGGTAAACTCGGTAGATCCTGGTAAACTCGGTAGATCCTGGTAAACTCAATAGGTCCTGGTAAACTCACTAGGTCCTGGTAGGTCCTGGTAAACTCAATAGGTCCTGGTAAACTCACTAGGTCCTGGTAAACTCAATAGGTCCTGGTAAACTCAATAGGTCCTGGTAAACTCAATAGGTCCTGGTAAACTCAATAGGTCCTGGTAAACTCAATAGGTCCTGGTAAACTCAGTAGGTCCTTTTAAACTCAGTAGGTCCTGGTAAACTCAGTAGGTCCTGGTAAACTCACTAGGTCCTGGTAAACTCACTAGGTCCTGGTAAACTCACTAGGTCTTGGTAGGTCCTGGTAGGTCCTGGTAAACTCAATAGGTCCTGGTAAACTCACTAGGTCCTGGTAAACTCACTAGGTACTGGTAAACTCACTAGGTCCTGGTAAACTCACTAGGTCCTGGTAAACTCGCTAGGTCCTGGTAGGTCCTGGTAAACTCAGTAGGTCGTGGTAGGTCCTGGTAAACTCAGTAGGTCCTGGTAAACTCAATAGGTCCTGGTAAACTCAATAGGTCCTGGTAAACGCAGTAGGTCCTGGTAAACTCAATAGGTCCTGGTAAACTCACTAGGTCCTGGTAAACTCACTAGGTCCTGGTAAACTCACTAGATCCTGGTAAACTCAATAGGTCCTGGTAGGTCCTGGTAAACTCAGTAGGTCCTGGTAGGTCCTGGTAAACTCAATAGGTCCTGGTAAACTCACTAGGTCCTGGTAAACTCACTAGGTCCTGGTAAACTCACTAGGTCCTGGTAAACTCAATAGGTCCTGGTAAACTCAATAGGTCCTGGTAAACTCAATAGGTCCTGGTAAACTCAATAGGTCCTGGTAAACTCAATAGGTCCTGGTAGGTCCTCAGTAGGTCCTGGTAGGTCCTAGTAAAATCAGTAGGTCCTAGTAAACTCAATAAGTCCTGGTAGGTCCTGGTAAACTCGGTAGATCCTGGTAAACTCACTAGGTCCTGGTAGGTCCTGGTAAACTCAATAGGTCCTGGTAAACTCAATAGGTTCTGGTAAACTCAATAGGTCCTGGTAAACTCAATAGGTCCTGGTAAACTCAGTAAACTCAGTAGGTCCTGGTAAACTCAGTAGGTCCTGGTAAACTCAGTAGGTCCTGGTAAACTCACTAGGTCCTGGTAAACTCACTAGGTCCTGGTAAACTCACTAGGTCCTGGTAGGTCCTGGTAAACTCAATAGGTCCTGGTAAACTCATAGGTCCTGGTAAACTCACTAGGTCCTGGTAAACTCAATAGGTCCTGGTAAACCTGGTAGGTCCTGGTAAACTCAATAGGTCTGGTAAACTGGTAGGTCCTGGTAAACTCAGTAGGTCCTGGTAAACTCAGGTCCTGGTAAACTCAGGTCCTGGTAGGTCCTGGTAAACTCAGTAGGTCCTGGTAAACTCAGTAGGTCCTGGTCCTGGTAAACTCAATAGGTCCTGGTAAACTCAATAGGTCCTGGTAAACTCACTAGGTCCTGGTAAACTCAGTAGGTCCTGGTAAACTCAGTAGGTCCTGGTAAACTCACTAGGTCCTGGTAAACTCACTAGGTCCTGGTAAACTCAATAGGTCCTGGTAAACTCAGTAAGGTCCTGGTAGGTCCTGGTAAACTCAGTAGGTCCTGGTAGGTCCTGGTAAACTCAGTAGGTCCTGGTAAACTCAATAGGTCCTGGTAAACTCACTAGGTCCTGGTAAACTCACTAGGTCCTGGTAAACTCACTAGGTCCTGGTAAACTCACTAGGTCCTGGTAGGTCCTGGTAAACTCACTAGGTCCTGGTAAACTCAATAGGTCCTGGTAAACTCAGTAAACTCAGTAGGTCCTGGTAAACTCAGTAGGTCCTGGTAAACTCACTAGGTCCTGGTAAACTCACTAGGTCCTGGTAAACTCACTAGGTCCTGGTAAACTCACTAGGTCCTGGTAAACAATAGGTCTGGTAAACTCTAGGTCCTGGTAAAACAGTAGGTCCTGGTAAACTCACTAGGTCCTGGTAAACTCACTAGGTCCTGGTAGGTCCTGGTAGGTCCTGGTAAACTCACTAGGTCCTGGTAAACTCACTAGGTCCTGGTAAACTCACTAGGTCCTGGTAAACTCACTAGGTCCTGGTAGGTCCTGGTAAACTCAGTAGGTCCTAGTAGGTCCTGGTAAACTCAATAGGTCCTGGTAAACTCAGTAGGTCCTGGTAGGTCCTAGTAAAATTAGTAGGTCCTAGTAAACTCAATAAGTCCTGGTAGGTCCTGGTAAACTCGGTAGATCCTGGTAAACTCAATAGGTCCTGGTAAACTCAATAGGTCCTGGTAAACTCACTAGGTCCTGGTAGGTCCTGGTAAACTCACTAGGTCCTGGTAAACTCAATAGGTCCTGGTAAAGGTCAATAGGTCCAGTAAACTCAGTAGGTCCTGGTAAACTCAGTAGGTCCTGGTAAACTCACTAGGTCCTGGTAAACTCACTAGGTCCTGGTAAACTCAGTAGGTCCTGGTAAACTCAGTAGGTCCTGGTAAACTCACTAGGTCCTGGTAAACTGGTAGGTCCTGGTAAACTCACTAGGTGCTGGTAGGTCCTGGTAGGTCCTGGTAAACTCAATAGGTCCTGGTAAACTCAGGTCCTAGGTCCTGGTAAACTCACTAGGTCCTGGTAAACTCACTAGGTCCTGGTAAACTCACTAGGTCCTGGTAAACTCACTAGGTCCTGGTAGGTCCTGGTAAACTCAGTACTGGTAGGTCCTGGTAAACTCAGTAGGTCCTGGTAAACTCAGTAGGTCCTGGTAAACTCAGTAGGTCCTGGTAAACTCAAGTAGGTCCTGGTAAACTCACTAGGTCCTGGTAGGTCCTGGTAAACTCACTAGGTCCTGGTAAACTCACTAGGTCCTGGTAAACTGGTAGGTCCTGGTAAACTCAATAGGTCCTGGTAGGTCCTGGTAAACTCAGTAGGTCCTGGTAGGTCCTGGTAAACTCAATAGGTCCTGGTAAACTCAATAGGTCCTGGTAAACTCACTAGGTCCTGGTAAACTCAATAGGTCCTGGTAAACTCCTGGTAAAACTAGGTCCTGGTAGGTCCTGGTAAACTCAAGGTCCTAGGTCCTGGTAAACTCAATAGGTCCTGGTAAACTCAATAGGTCCTAGGTCCTGGTAAACTCACTAGGTCCTGGTAAACTCAGTAGGTCCTGGTAAACTCAATAGGTCCTGGTAGGTCCTGGTAAACTCAGTAGGTCCTGGTCCTGGTAAACTCACTAGGTCCTGGTAAACTCACTAGGTCCTGGTAAACTCAATAGGTCCTGGTAACTCAATAGGTCCTGGTAAACTCAATAGGTCCTGGTAAACTCACTAGGTCCTGGTAAACTCACTAGGTCCTGGTAAACTCAATAGGTCCTGGTAAACTCAATAGGTCCTGGTAAACTCAATAGGTCCCTGGTAAACTCAGTAGGTCCTGGTAAACTCAGTAGGTCCTGGGTAGGTCCTGGTAAACTCAGTAGGTCCTGGTAAACTCACTAGGTCCTGGTAGGTCCTGGTAAACTCAGTAGGTCCTGGTAAACTCACTAGGTCCTGGTAAACTCACTAGGTCCTGGTAAACTCAATAGGTCCTGGTAAACTCAATAGGTCCTGGTAAACTCAGTAGGTCTGGTAGGTCCTAAACTCAGTAGGTCCTGGTAAACTCAATAGGTCCTGGTAAACTCAATAGGTCCTGGTAAACTCAATAGGTCCTGGTAAACTCACTAGGTCCTGGTAAACTCACTAGGTCCTGGTAAACTCACTAGGTCCTGGTAGGTCCTGGTAAACTCAGTAGGTCCTAGGTCCTGGTAAACTCAATAGGTCCTGGTAAACTCAGTAGGTCCTGGGTAAAAGGTCCTGGTAAACTCCAGTAGGTCCTGGTAAACTCAGTAGGTCCTGGTAAACTCAGTAGGTCCTGGTAAACTCACTAGGTCCTGGTAAACTCACTAGGTCCTGGTAAACTCACTAGGTCCTGGTAAACTCACTAGGTCCTGGTAGGTCCTGGTAGGTCCTGGTAAACTCACTAGGTGCTGGTAAACTCACTAGGTCCTGGTAAACTCACTAGGTGCTGGTAAACTCACTAGGTCCTGGTAAACTCACTAGGTCCTGGTAAACTCACTAGGTCCTGGTAGGTCCTGGTAAACTCAGTAGGTCCTGGTAGGTCCTGGTAAACTCAATAGGTCCTGGTAAACTCAGTAGGTCCTGGTAAACTCAGTAGGTCCTGGTAAACTCACTAGGTCCTGGTAAACTCAATAGGTCCTGGTAAACTCAATAGGTCCTGGTAAACTCAATAGGTCCTGGTAAACTCAATAGGTCCTGGTAAACTCAATAGGTCCTGGTAAACTCAATAGGTCCTGGTAAACTCAGTAGGTCCTGGTAGGTCCTAGTAAAATCAGTAGGTCCTAGTAAACTCAATAAGTCCTGGTAGGTCCTGGTAAACTCGGTAGATCCTGGTAAACTCGGTAGATCCTGGTAAACTCAATAGGTCCTGGTAAACTCACTAGGTCCTGGTAGGTCCTGGTAAACTCAATAGGTCCTGGTAAACTCAATAGGTCCTGGTAAACTCAATAGGTCCTGGTAAACTCAGTAGGTCCTGGTAAACTCAGTAGGTCCTGGTAAACTCAGTAGGTCCTGGTAAACTCAGTAGGTCCTGGTAAACTCACTAGGTCCTGGTAAACTCACTAGGTCCTGGTAAACTCACTAGGTCCTGGTAAACTCACTAGGTCCTGGTAAACTCACTAGGTCCTGGTAAACTCACTAGGTCCTGGTAAACTCACTAGGTCCTGGTAGGTCCTGGTAAACTCAGTAGGTCCTGGTAGGTCCTGGTAAACTCAGTAGGTCCTGGTAGGTCCTGGTAAACTCAATAGGTCCTGGTAAACTCAATAGGTCCTGGTAAACTCAATAGGTCCTGGTAAACTCAGTAGGTCCTGGTAATCTCACTAGGTCCTGGTAGGTCCTGGTAAACTCAGTAGGTCCTGGTAGGTCCTGGTAAACTCAATAGGTCCTGGTAAACTCAGTAGGTCCTGGTAAACTCAGTAGGTCCTGGTAGGTCCTGGTAAACTCAGTAGGTCCTGGTAAACTCAGTAGATCCTGGTAAACTCACTAGGTCCTGGTAAACTCACTAGGTCCTGGTAAACTCACTAGGTCCTGGTAAACTCACTAGGTCCTGGTAGGTCCTGGTAGGTCCTGGTAAACTCAATAGGTCCTGGTAAACTCAGTAGGTCCTGGTAAACTCACTAGGTCCTGGTAAACTCACTAGGTCCTGGTAAACTCACTAGGTCCTGGTAAACTCACTAGGTCCTGGTAAACTCACTAGGTCCTGGTAAACTCACTAGGTCCTGGTAAACTCACTAGGTCCTGGTAAACTCAATAGGTCCTGGTAAACTCAATAGGTCCTGGTAGGTCCTGGTAAACTCAGTAGGTGCTGGTAAACTCAGTAGGTCCTGGTAAACTCAGTAGGTCCTGGTAGGTCCTGGTAAACTCAGTAGGTCCTGGTAAACTCAATAGGTCCTGGTAGGTCCTGGTAAACTCAGTAGGTCCTGGTAAACTCAATAGGTCCTGGTAGGTCCTTTTAAACTAGGTAGATCCTGGTAAACTCAATAGGTCCTGGTAAACTCACTAGGTCCTGGTAAACTCACTAGGTCCTGGTAAACTCACTAGGTCCTGGTAAACTCACTAGGTCCTGGTAAATTCACTAGGTCCTGGTAAACTCACTTGAAGGCCTTGTAGACAGGTCTGTACCAACAGAGGAAGGAGCACGGGGCAAACAGGATGAGCCAAAGAATGGACAGGCCAAAGTTCTTGCCAAAGGACGTGTCCACGGTGAAGTAGAGCAGACAGGCCAGCAGGTTGAGGAACAGAGTCACACAGTGGACTGGAGGGAGGGAGAAAAGGGGGGGGGGTGTTGTGTTCATTAGGTACCAATTGGAAGAAAACTGACTGGAACAGGGTTAAGGCAACCTGGACTCATTTTTGTTTCATGTTACAAAATGCTTTCAATGTAAACACGCCCTTAATGAATGCACCCCCAATGATACAATGGTTATGGGGTTATAGTGACAGACTGTAAGCTTTCATTTAAGGGTATTTTCATCCATATCGGGTGAACCATTTTTAAATCGCAGCACTTTTTGTACATATTCCCATTTTAGGGGACCAAAAGTATTGGGGCAAATTCACTTATGAGTATTAAAGTTGTCAAAAGTTTAGTCTTTGGTGCCATATTCCCAGCACAGAATGACTACATCAAGCTTGTGACTCTACAAACTTGTTGGATGCATTTGCTGTTTGTTTTGGTTGTGTTTCATATTATTATGTGCCCAATAGAAATGAATGGTAAAAAATGTAGTGTAATTCTGGAGTCACTTTTGTTGTAAATAAGAATAGAATATGATTCTAAACACGTCTACATTAATGAGGACGCTACCATGATTAGACAGTCCTGAATGAATCGTGAATAATGATGAGTGAGAAAGTTACAGACTCACAAATATCATACACCCAAGACAGTTTGCACTGTTCTGTGAAGGGAGTAGGACACAGCGTTGTACGAGATCTTCAGTTTCTTGGCAATTTCTCATATGGAAAAGCCTTCATTTCTCAGAACAAGAATAAACTGACGAGTTTCAGAAGAAAGACTGTTTCTGGCCATTTTGTAATCGAACCCACAAATGCTGATGCTCCAGGTACTCCACTAATCTAAAGAAGGCCAGTTTTATTGCTTTTTTAATCAGAACAACAGTTTTCAGTTGTGCTAACATAACTGTAAAAGGGTTTTCTAATGATCAATTAGCCTTTTAAAATTATAAACTTGGATTAGCTAACACAACGTGCCATTGGAACACAGGAGTGATGGTTGCTGATAATGGGCCTCTGTATGCCTATGTAGATATTCCAATAAAAATAATTTGTTTCCAGCTACAATAGTCATTTACAACATTAACAAATGTCTACACTGTATTTCTGATCAATTTGATGTTATTTTAAAGGACAAAAAAATAGCTTTCCTTTCAAAAACCTGGACATTTCTAAGTGACCCGAAACTTTTGAACGGTAGTGTATATAGAGAGGCATAGATATAGATGGGTATAGATATAGATGGGTATAGATATAGATGGGTATAGATATAGATGGGTATAGATATAGATGGGTATAGATATAGATGGGTATAGATATAGATGGGTATAGATATAGATGGGTATAGATATAGATGGGTATAGATATAGATATAGATGGGTATAGATATAGATGGGTATAGGTATAGATATAGATGGGTATAGATATAGATGGGTATAGATACAGATATAGATAGGTATAGATATAGATGGGTATAGATATAGATGGGTATAGATATAGATGGGTATAGATATAGATGGGTATAGATATAGATGGGTATAGATATAGATATAGATGGGTATAGATATAGATATAGATGGGTATAGATATAGATGGGTATAGATATAGATGGGTATAGATATAGATGGGTATAGATATAGATGGGTATAGATATAGATGGGTATAGATATAGATGGGTATAGATATAGATATAGATGGGCATAGATATAGATATAGATGGGTATAGATATAGATGGGTATAGATATAGATGGGTATAGATATAGATGGGTATAGATATAGATGGGTATAGATATAGATGGGTATAGATATAGATGGGTATAGATATAGATGGGTATAGATATAGATGGGTATAGATATAGATGGGTATAGATATAGATATAGATAGGTATAGATATAGATGGGTATAGATACAGATATAGATAGGTATAGATATAGATGGGTATAGATATAGATGGGTATAGATATAGATGGGTATAGATATAGATGGGTATAGATATAGATGGGTATAGATATAGATGGGTATAGATATAGATGGGTATAGATATAGATGGGTATAGATATAGATGGGTATAGATATAGATGGGTATAGATATAGATGGGTATAGATATAGATGGGTATAGATATAGATAGGTATAGATATAGATGGGTATAGATATAGATGGGTATAGATATAGATGGGTATAGATATAGATGGGTATAGATATAGATATAGATGGGTATAGATATAGATGGGTATAGATATAGATGGGTATAGATATAGATGGGTATAGATATAGATATAGATGGGTATAGATATAGATATAGATGGGTATAGATATAGATGGGTATAGATATAGATGGGTATAGATATAGATGGGTATAGATAGATGGGTATAGATATAGATGGGTATATATATAGATGGGTATAGATATAGATGGGTATAGATATAGATGGGTATAGATATAGATGGGTATAGATATAGATGGGTATAGATATAGATATAGATGGGCATAGATATAGATATAGATGGGTATAGATATAGATGGGTATAGATATAGATATAGATGGGTATAGATATAGATATAGATGGGTATAGATATAGATGGGTATAGATATAGATGGGTATAGATATAGATGGGTATAGATATAGATGGGTATAGATGGGTATAGATATAGATGGGTATAGATATAGATGGGTATAGATATAGATATAGATGGGTATAGATATAGATGGGTATAGATATAGATGGGTATAGATATAGATGGGTATAGATATAGATGGGTATAGATATAGATATAGATGGGTATAGATATAGATGGGTATAGATATAGATATAGATGGGTATAGATATAGATGGGTATAGATATAGATGGGTATAGATATAGATATAGATGGGTATAGATATAGATGGGTATAGATATAGATGGGTATAGATATAGATGGGTATAGATATAGATATAGATGGGTATAGATATAGATGGGTATAGATATAGATGGGTATAGATATAGATGGGTATAGATATAGATGGGTATAGATATAGGTATAGATATAGATGGGTATAGATATAGATGGGTATAGATATAGATGGGTATAGATATAGATGGGTATAGATATAGATGGGTATAGATATAGATGGGTATAGATATAGATGGGTATAGATATAGATGGGTATAGATATAGATGGGTATAAATATAGATGGGTATAGATATAGATATAGATGGGTATAGATATAGATGGGTATAGATATAGATGGGTATAGATATAGGTATAGATATAGCTGGGTATAGATATAGGTATAGATATAGCTGGGTATAGATATAGCTGGGTATAGATATAGATGGGTATAGATATAGATGGGTATAGATATAGATGGGTATAGATATAGATAGATGGTATAGATATAGATGGGTATAGATATAGATATAGATATAGATGGGTATAGATATAGATGGGTATAGATATAGATGGGTATAGATATAGATGGGTATAGATATAGATATAGATGGGTATAGATATAGATGGGTATAGATATAGATGGGTATAGATATAGATGGGTATAGATATAGATGGGTATAGATATAGGTATAGATATAGATGGGTATAGATATAGATGGGTATAGATATAGATGGGTATAGATATAGATGGGTATAGATATAGATGGGTATAGATATAGATGGGTATAGATATAGATGGGTATAAATATAGATGGGTATAGATATAGATATAGATGGGTATAGATATAGATGGGTATAGATATAGATGGGTATAGATATAGATGGGTATAGATATAGATGGGTATAGATATAGATGGGTATAGATATAGATGGGTATAGATATAGATGGGTATAGATATAGATATAGATGGGCATAGATATAGATATAGATGGGTATAGATATAGATGGGTATAGATATAGATGGGTATAGATATAGATGGGTATAGATATAGATGGGTATAGATATAGATGGGTATAGATATAGATGGGTATAGATATAGATGGGTATAGATATAGATATAGATAGATATAGATATAGATAGGTATAGATATAGATGGGTATAGATATAGATGGGTATAGATATAGATGGGTATAGATATAGATATAGATAGGCATAGATATAGATGGGTATAGATATAGATGGGTATAGATATAGATGGGTATAGATATAGATATAGATGGGTATAGATATAGATGGGTATAGATATAGATGGGTATAGATATAGATGGGTATAGATATAGATATAGATGGGTATAGATATAGATGGGTATAGATATAGATGGGTATAGATATAGATGGGTATAGATATAGATGGGTATAGATATAGATGGGTATAGATATAGATGGGTATAGATATAGATGGGTATATAGATGGGTATAGATATAGATGGGTATAGATATAGATGGGTATAGATATAGATGGGTATAGATATAGATGGGTATAGATATAGATATAGATGGGTATAGATATAGATATAGATGGGTATAGATATAGATGGGTATAGATATAGATGGGTATAGATATAGATGGGTATAGATATAGATGGGTATAGATATAGATATAGATGGGTATAGATATAGATGGGTATAGATATAGATGGGTATAGATATAGATGGGTATAGATATAGATATAGATGGGTATAGATATAGATATAGATGGGTATAGATATAGATGGGTATAGATATAGATGGGTATATATATAGATGGGTATAGATAGATGGGTATAGATATAGATGGGTATATATATAGATGGGTATAGATATAGATGGGTATAGATATAGATGGGTATAGATATAGATGGGTATAGATATAGATGGGTATAGATATAGATGGGTATAGATATAGATGGGTATAGATATAGATGGGTATAGATATAGATGGGTATAGATATAGATGGGTATAGATATAGATGGGTATAGATATAGATAGATGGGTACAGGTACAGATATAGATGGGTATAGATATAGATGGGTATAGATATAGATGGGTATAGATATAGATAGATGGGTACAGGTATAGATATAGATGGGTATAGATATAGATGGTATAGATATAGATAGATGGGTACAGGTATAGATATAGATAGATGGGTACAGGTATAGATATAGATAGATGGGTACAGATATAGAGAGATGGGTACAGGTATAGATATAGATAGATGGGTACAGATATAGATAGATGGGTACAGGTATAGATAGATGGGTACAGGTATAGATAGATGGGTACAGATATAGATAGATGGGTACAGGTATAGATATAGATGGGTATAGATAGATAGATGGGTACAGGTCTAGATATAGATGGGTATAGATATAGATAGATGGGTACAGGTATAGATATAGATGGGTATAGATATAGATAGATGGGTACAGGTACAGATATAGATAGATGGGTACAGGTACAGATATAGATAGATGGGTACAGGTATAGATATAGATAGATGGGTACAGGTATAGATATAGATAGATGGGTACAGGTATAGATATAGATAGATAGGTATAGATATAGATAGATAGGTATAGATATAGATAGATGGGTACAGGTATAGATAGATGGGTACAGGTATAGATAGATGGGTACAGGTAGATATAGATAGATGGGTACAGGTAGATATAGATAGATGGGTACAGGTATAGATATAGATAGGTATAGATATAGATAGATGGGTACAGGTACAGATATAGATAGGTATAGATAGATGGGTACAGGTATAGGTATAAATAGATGGGTACAGGTATAGTTATAGATAGATGGGTACAGGTATAGATATAGATAGATGGGTACAGGTATAGATATAGATAGATGGGTACAGGTATAGATATAGATAGATGGGTACAGGTATAGATATAGATAGATGGGTACAGGTATAGATATAGATAGATGGGTACAGGTATAGATATAGATAGATGGGTACAGGTACATATATAGATAGATGGGTACAGGTACAGATATAGATAGATGGGTACAGGTACAGATATAGATAGATGGGTACAGGTACAGATATAGATAGATGGGTACAGGTACAGATATAGATAGGTATAGATAGATGGGTACAGGTATAGATAGGTATAGATATAGATAGATGGGTACAGATATAGATAGATGGGTACAGGTATAGATATAGATAGGTATAGATATAGATGGGTATAGATATATATATAGATGGTATAGATATAGATATAGATAGGTATAGATATAGATAGATGGGTACAGGTACAGGTATAGATAGATGGGTACAAGTATAGATAGGTATAGATATAGATAGATGGGTACAGGTATAGATATAGATAGATGGGTACAGGTATAGATATAGATAGATAGGTATAGATATAGATAGATGGGTACAGGTATAGATAGATGGGTACAGGTATAGATATAGATAGATGGGTACAGGTATAGATATAGATAGGTATAGATATAGATAGATGGGTACAGGTATAGATATAGATAGGTATAGGTACAGATATAGATAGGTATAGATAGATGGGTACAGGTATAGGTATAGATAGATGGGTACAGGTATAGGTATAGATAGATGGGTACAGGTATAGGTATAGATAGATGGGTACAGGTATAGATATAGATAGATGGGTACAGGTACATATATAGATAGATGGGTACAGGTACATATATAGATAGATGGGTACAGGTACAGATATAGATAGATGGGTAAAGGTACAGATATAGATAGATGGGTACAGGTACAGATATAGATAGGTATAGATAAGATGGGTACAGGTATAGATAGGTATAGATATAGATAGATGGGTACAGATATAGATAGATGGGTACAGGTACAGATATAGATAGGTATAGATAGATGGGTACAGGTACAGATATAGATATAGATGGGTATAGATATAGATGGGTATAGATATAGATAGATGGGTACAGGTATAGATATAGATAGATGGGTACAGGTATAGATAGGTATAGATATAGATAGATGGGTACAGGTACAGATATAGATAGGTATAGATAGATGGGTACAGGTACAGATATAGATAGATGGGTACAGGTACAGATATAGATAGGTATAGATAGATGGGTACAGGTACAGATATAGATAGGTATAGATAGATGGGTACAGGTACAGATATAGATAGGTATAGATAGATGGATACAGGTACAGATATAGATGGGTACAGGTATAGATATAGATGGGTATAGATGGGTACAGGTATAGATGGTACAAGTACAGATATGGGTATAGATGGGTACAGGTATAGATATAGATGGGTATAGATGGGTACAGGTATAGATATAGATAGATGGGTACAGGTACAGATATAGATGGGTACAGGTATAGATGGGTACAGGTATAGATATAGATGGGTATAGATGGGTACAGGTATAGATATAGATAGATGGGTACAGGTACAGATATAGATGGGTACAGGTATAGATATAGATAGATGGGTACAGATACAGATATAGATGGGTACAGATACAGATATAGTTGGGACAGATACAGATATAGATGGGGACAGGTACAGATATAGATGGGTATAGATGGGGACAGGTACAGATATAGATGGGTATAGATGGGTACAGGTATAGATGGTACAAGTACAGATATAGATGGGTACATATATAGATGGGTACAGATACAGATATAGATGGGGACAGATACAGATATAGATGGGTACAGATACAGATATAGATGGGTACAGATATAGATATAGATGGGTAAAGATACAGATATAGACAGGTACAGATACAGATATAGATGGGGACAGATACAGATATAGATGGGTACAGATACAGATATAGATGGGTACAGATATAGATATAGTTGGGACAGATACAGATACAGGTATAGTTGGGACAGATACAGATATAGATGGGTACAGATACAGATATAGATGGGTACAGATATAGATATAGTTGGGACAGATACAGATATAGATGGGTACAGATACAGATATAGATGGGTACACATATAGATATAGATGGGGACAGATATAGATATAGATGGGGACAGATACAGATATAGATGGGTACAGATACAGATATAGATGGGTACAGATATAGATGGGGACAGATACAGATATAGTTGGGACAGATACAGATATAGATGGGTACAGATACAGATATAATAATAATAATAATAATAATAAGCCATTTAGCAGACGCTTTTATCCAAAGCGACTTACAGTCATGTGTGCATACATTCTATGTAGTTGGGACAGATACAGATATAGATGGGTACAGATATAGATATAGATGGGGACAGATACAGATATAGATGGGGACAGATACAGATATAGATGGGTACAGATATAGATGGGGACAGATATAGATATAGATGGGGACAGATACAGATATAGATGGGGACAGATACAGATATAGATGGGTACAGATACAGATATAGTTGGGACAGATACAGATATAGATGGGTACAGATATAGATATAGATGGGTACAGATATAGATATAGATGGGGACAGATATAGATGGGGACAGATACAGATATAGATGGGTACAGATATAGATATAGATGGGTACAGATACAGATATAGATGGGGACAGATACAGATATAGATGGGTACAGATACAGATATAGATGGGTACAGATATAGATGGGGACAGATACAGATATAGTTGGGACAGATACAGATATAGATGGGTACAGATACAGATATAGTTGGGACAGATACAGATATAGATGGGTACAGATATAGATATAGATGGGGACAGATACAGATGGGGACAGATACAGATATAGATGGGTACAGATATATTTGGGTACAGATACAGATATAGATGGGTACAGATATATTTGGGTACAGATACAGACAGAGCAGTGCCTGACATTACAATATACCGTGAGGTAACATCTTTGCTGTATTTAACAAAAGCAACTAACCAGTCTAATCAGTAGTGCCACACACATACAGTGTACTTACGCATCCACAGATAGTACATCATCTGGCAGACCCTCCGGTGCTCCATGGGAATCTCCACCGAGAAGTCCTGGTAGAAGCAAGGATTTATGGGAAAAGCCTTGGGAAGAGGTGGCCAGTTGTTGCCTAATTAAAATGGATTGATTAATATGTCATCATTCACTTTTTTCCCCAAACAGCTCTATTGTAAGAATCATCTTTTTCCCCTTATCCGTGCTAGATTACGGAGACATAATCTATAGATCGACAGGTAAGGGTGCTCTCAAGCGGCTAGATGTTCTTTACCATTCGGAAATCAGATTTGCCACCAATACTCCTTAAAGGACACATCAGTTCACTCCTCTGTAAACTGGTCATCTCTGTATATCCGTCGCAAGACCCACTGGTTGATGCTCATTTATAAACCCTCTTAGGCCTCACTCCCCCCTATCTGAGATATCTACTCTAGCCCTCATCCTCCACTTACAACAACTGTTCTGCCAGTCACATTCTGTTAAAGGTCCAAAAAGCACACACATCCTTGGGTCGTTTGTCTTTTCAGTTCACTGCAGCTAGCGACTGGAACGAGCTGCAACAAAAGGATATGTTCAGAGGTATATGGTGTGGGGAGAGGAGAGGAAGGATAGAGGTATATGGTGTGGGGAGAGGAGAGGAAGGATAGAGGTATATGGTGTGGGGAGAGGAAGGATAGAGGTATATAGTGTGAGGAGAGGAGAGGAAGGATAGAGGTATATGGTGTGAGGAGAGGAAGGATAGAGGTATATAGTGTGAGGAGAGGAGAGGAAGGATAGAGGTATATGGTGTGGGGAGAGGAAGGATAGAGGTATATGGTGTGGGGAGAGGAGAGGAAGGATAGAGGTATATGGTGTGGGGAGAGGAAGGATAGAGGTATATGGTGTGAGGAGAGGAGAGGAAGGATAGAGGTATATGGTGTGGGGAGAGGAAGGATAGAGGTATATGGTGTGAGGAGAGGAAGGATAGAGGTATGTGGTGTGGGGAGAGGAAGGATAGAGGTATATGGTGTGGGGAGAGGAGAGGAAGGATAGAGGTATATGGTGTGGGGAGAGGAGAGGAAGGATAGAGGTATATGGTGTGGGGAGAGGAGAGGAAGGATAGAGGTATATGGTGTGGGGAGAGGAGAGGAAGGATAGAGGTATATGGTGTGAGGAGAAGGAAGGATATGGTGAGGTATATGGTGTGGGGAGAGGAAGGATAGAGGTATATGGTGAGAGGAGAGGAAGGATAGAGGTATATGGTGTGAGGAGAGGAAGGATAGAGGTATATGGTGTGAGGAGAGGAAGGATAGAGGTATATGGTGTGAGGAGAGGAAGGATAGAGGTATATGGTGAGAGGAGAGGAAGGATAGAGGTATATGGTGTGAGGAGAGGAAGGATAGAGGTATATGGTGTGAGGAGAGGAAGGATAGAGGTATATGGTGTGGGGAGAGGAAGGATAGAGGTATGTGGTGTGGGGAGAGGGTAGGATAGAGGTATATGGTGTGGGGAGAGGAGAGGAAGGATAGAGGTATATGGTGAGAGGAGAGGAGAGGAAGGATACAGGTATATGGTGTGAGGAGAGGAAGGATAGAGGTATATGGTGTGGGGAGAGGAAGGATAGAGGTATATGGTGTGAGGAGAGGAAGGATAGAGGTATATGGTGTGAGGAGAGGAAGGATAGAGGTATATGGTGAGAGGAGAGGAAGGATAGAGGTATATGGTGTGGGGAGAGGAAGGATAGAGGTATATGGTGAGAGGAGAGGAAGGATAGAGGTATATGGTGTGAGGAGAGGAAGGATAGAGGTATATGGTGAGAGGAGAGGAAGGATAGAGGTATGTGGTGTGAGGAGAGGGTAGGATAGAGGTATATGGTGTGGGGAGAGGGTAGGATATGTTCAGAGGTATATGGTGTGGGGAGAGGAAGGATAGAGGTATATGGTGTGGGGAGAGGAGAGGAAGGATAGAGGTATATGGTGAGAGGAGAGCAAGGATAGAGGTATATGGTGTGGGGAGAGGGTAGGATAGAGGTATGTGGTGTGGGGAGAGGGTAGGATAGAGGTATATGGTGTGAGGAGAGGAAGGATAGAGGTATATGGTGTGGGGAGAGGAAGGATAGAGGTATATGGTGTGGGGAGAGGAAGGATAGAGGTATATGGTGTGGGGAGAGGAGAGGAAGGATAGAGGTATATGGTGTGAGGAGAGGAGAGGAAGGATAGAGGTATATGGTGTGGGGAGAGGAAGGATAGAGGTATATGGTGTGGGGAGAGGAGAGGAAGGATAGAGGTATATGGTGTGAGGAGAGGAGAGGAAGGATAGAGGTATATGGTGTGGGGAGAGGAGAGGAAGGATAGAGGTATATGGTGTGAGGAGAGGAAGGATAGAGGTATATGGTGTGGGGAGAGGAGAGGAAGGATAGAGGTATATGGTGTGAGGAGAGGAAGGATAGAGGTATATGGTGTGAGGAGAGGAGAGGAGAGGAAGGATAGAGGTATATGGTGTGAGGAGAGGAAGGATAGAGGTATATGGTGTGGGGAGAGGAAGGATAGAGGTATATGGTGTGGGGAGAGGAAGGATAGAGGTATATGGTGTGGGGAGAGGAAGGATAGAGGTATATGGTGTGAGGAGAGGAAGGATAGAGGTATATGGTGTGGGGAGAGGAGAGGAAGGATAGAGGTATATGGTGTGGGGAGAGGAGAGGAAGGATAGAGGTATATGGTGTGAGGAGAGGAAGGATAGAGGTATATGGTGTGGGGAGAGGAAGGATAGAGGTATATGGTGTGAGGAGAGGAAGGATAGAGGTATATGGTGTGAGGAGAGGAAGGATAGAGGTATATGGTGTGGGGAGAGGAAGGATAGAGGTATATGGTGTGGGGAGAGGAAGGATAGAGGTATATGGTGTGAGGAGAGGAGAGGAAGGATAGAGGTATATGGTGTGGGGAGAGGAAGGATAGAGGTATATGGTGTGGGGAGAGGAGAGGAAGGATAGAGGTATATGGTGTGGGGAGAGGAGAGGAAGGATAGAGGTATATGGTGTGGGGAGAGGAAGGATAGAGGTATATGGTGTGAGGAGAGGAGAGGAAGGATAGAGGTATATGGTGTGGGGAGAGGAAGGATAGAGGTATATGGTGTGGGGAGAGGAAGGATAGAGGTATATGGTGAGAGGAGAGGAAGGATAGAGGTATATGGTGTGGGGAGAGGAAGGATAGAGGTATATGGTGAGAGGAGAGGAAGGATAGAGTTATATGGTGTGGGGAGAGGGTAGGATAGAGGTATGTGGTGTGGGGAGAGGGTAGGATAGAGGTATGTGGTGTGGGGAGAGGGTAGGATAGAGGTATATGGTGTGGGGAGAGGGTAGGATAGAGGTATATGGTGTGGGGAGAGGGTAGGATATGTTCAGAGGTATATGGTGTGGGGAGAGGGTAGGATAGAGGTATATGGTGTGGGGAGAGGAGAGGAAGGATAGAGGTATATGGTGTGGGGAGAGGGTAGGATATGTTCAGAGGTATATGGTGTGGGGAGAGGAAGGATAGAGGTATATGGTGTGAGGAGAGGAAGGATAGAGGTATATGGTGTGAGGAGAGGAAGGATAGAGGTATATGGTGTGAGGAGAGGAAGGATAGAGGTATATGGTGTGGGGAGAGGAAGGATAGAGGTATATGGTGTGGGGAGAGGAGAGGAAGGATAGAGGTATATGGTGTGGGGAGAGGAAGGATAGAGGTATATGGTGTGGGGAGAGGAGAGGAAGGATAGAGGTATATGGTGTGGGGAGAGGAGAGGAAGGATAGAGGTATATGGTGTGGGGAGAGGAGAGGAAGGATAGAGGTATATGGTGTGGGGAGAGGAGAGGAAGGATAGAGGTATATGGTGTGAGGAGAGGAGAGGAAGGATAGAGGTATATGGTGTGAGGAGAGGAGAGGAAGGATAGAGGTATATGGTGTGGGGAGAGGAGAGGAAGGATAGAGGTATATGGTGTGGGGAGAGGAAGGATAGAGGTATATGGTGTGAGGAGAGGAGAGGAAGGATAGAGGTATATGGTGTGAGGAGAGGAGAGGAAGGATAGAGGTATATGGTGTGAGGAGAGGAGAGGAAGGATAGAGGTATATGGTGTGAGGAGAGGAAGGATAGAGGTATATGGTGTGGGGAGAGGAAGGATAGAGGTATATGGTGTGGGGAGAGGAAGGATAGAGGTATATGGTGTGGGGAGAGGAAGGATAGAGGTATATGGTGTGAGGAGAGGAAGGATAGAGGTATATGGTGTGAGGAGAGGAGAGGAAGGATAGAGGTATATGGTGTGGGGAGAGGAAGGATAGAGGTATATGGTGAGAGGAGAGGAAGGATAGAGGTATATGGTGTGGGGAGAGGGTAGGATAGAGGTATGTGGTGTGGGGAGAGGGTAGGATAGAGGTATGTGGTGTGGGGAGAGGGTAGGATAGAGGTATGTGGTGTGGGGAGAGGGTAGGATAGAGGTATATGGTGTGGGGAGAGGGTAGGATAGAGGTATATGGTGTGGGGAGAGGGTAGGATATGTTCAGAGGTATATGGTGTGGGGAGAGGGTAGGATAGAGGTATATGGTGTGGGGAGAGGAGAGGAAGGATAGAGGTATATGGTGTGGGGAGAGGGTAGGATATGTTCAGAGGTATATGGTGTGGGGAGAGGAAGGATAGAGGTATATGGTGTGGGGAGAGGAGAGGAAGGATAGAGGTATATGGTGTGGGGAGAGGGTAGGATAGAGGTATGTGGTGTGGGGAGAGGGTAGGATAGAGGTATGTGGTGTGGGGAGAGGGTAGGATAGAGGTATATGGTGTGGGGAGAGGGTAGGATATGTTCAGAGGTATATGGTGTGGGGAGAGGGTAGGATAGAGGTATATGGTGTGGGGAGAGGAGAGGAAGGATAGAGGTATATGGTGTGGGGAGAGGGTAGGATATGTTCAGAGGTATATGGTGTGGGGAGAGGAGAGGAAGGATAGAGGTATATGGTGTGGGGAGAGGGTAGGATATGTTCAGAGGTATATGGTGTGGGGAGAGGAGAGGAAGGATAGAGGTATATGGTGTGGGGAGAGGGTAGGATATGTTCAGAGGTATATGGTGTGGGGAGAGGAGAGGAAGGATAGAGGTATATGGTGTGGGGAGAGGGTAGGATATGTTCAGAGGTATATGGTGTGGGGAGAAGGGAGTGACCTGTTGCGGATCCCCTGCTCTGCAACTCCTTCTCTCTGTCCTCCAGATCTGCAGCCTTCCGCTCCAGCTCCTCCTGCTGCCTCAGCAGGCTAGCCTGGCCCGCAGCCTCCGTGACCTGGAGGGACAGGAGGAGAGAGAGGACAGGTGTCATTTTGGCTTGAATGTTGGCTGTATTGTTCACATACATACGTGATATAACATTAGGCTATTCCATTTCTCATCACATGTAACCACATAAATAGTTTGAGGTAAACAATATATACTTTTGCTCATGGGTGTGGAGAGGTGGGTCCCTTTCTGGCCAATCAGCTCGTTTATGGACCATATATTGGTCCATTTAAAAGGGAGCTTGTTTTGGCGATCCCTAACCCCCAGAAGCAAAATCTTCCATATATCTTCTTTAAAATCAGTATGGGACAAGTAGACAGTCAAATATGGAAAAGGAAAAAGTCCATATTTTCATTCTTATGTGAAGACATTGATGGCTTATGGCTCCATTCTAAACTAGTGACCAGCATCATCCAGCGTTATCACTGACCTGTGGCCCGGGCTCTGTTGACGGCTGCAGCACGGCAGGCTGGGAAGGGATCCTGGAGGCCGGAATGGTGAGCCCTGATAGGCTAACCTGAAACAGGAAATACACATGGCAGACTGAGAAAAAGCGGGGCAAAAAACACACACAATACAGTAATCTGTGATTAAAGGGGCATCAGTCTATTCAATGTCAGTTACTCTAGTTTTGATAAGTGCGTGTGTGTGTGTGTGTGTGTGTGTGTGTGTGTGTGTGTGTGTGTGTGTGTGTGTGTGTGTGTGTGTGTGTGTGTGTGTGTGTGTGTGTGTGTGTGTGTGTGTGTGTGTGTGTGTGTGTGTGTGTGTGTGTGTGTGTGTGTGTGTGTGTGTGCATGCAGGGGTAACAGCAAGTGATCTTACCGTCTGATGGTCTGGGAAAGGGTTAAATTGATCAATGTGGTCTACGTCCGAGTTGGTCACTTGTGTAACCGAGGGATCCTGAAACAAAACGTCACATTTCCTCTTCAGTATAGGCAACAATCAGCTCATTCTCATTAGCATTACGTTCAACGTAATTATAGTCTCATTTAATAGGCCTATCAATCCATTGCAGAAAGAGGGTGTGATGCAACAATGGCGGCCTTCACATGTGACGTTCGTAGCCGTCAATAACAGAACTCATATAAAAGAGATTGCTTATGAATTATTGTGATATTTCAGGGGGCCGAATAGCTCAAGAAGAAGCTTATTTTCCTGAAGTAAAAAAAAAGTGTATGGAACGTCAGTCGCGGACCACCGCACTCAACCCAGAGACCAGTTTGACTTGATATGTCAACCCAGAGACCAGTTTGACTTGATATGTCAACCCAGAGACCAGTTTGACTTGATATGTCAACCCAGAGACCAGTTTGTCTTGATATGTCAACCCAGAGTCCAGTTTGTCTTGATATGTCAACCCAGAGACCAGTTTGTCTTGATATGTCAACCCAGAGACCAGTTTGTCTTGATATGTCAACCCAGAGTCCAGTTTGACTTGATATGTCAACCCAGAGTCCAGTTTGACTTGATATGTCAACCCAGAGTCCAGTTTGTCTTGATGTGTCAACCCAGAGTCCAGTTTGTCTTGATATGTCAACCCAGAGTCCAGTTTGACTTGATATGTCAACCCAGAGTCCAGTTTGTCTTGATATGTCAACCCAGAGACCAGTTTGTCTTGATATGTCAACCCAGAGTCCAGTTTGTCTTGATATGTCAACCCAGAGACCAGTTTGTCTTGATATGTCAACCCAGAGACCAGTTTGTCTTGATATGTCAACCCAGAGTCCAGTTTGACTTGATATGTCAACCCAGAGTCCAGTTTGACTTGATATGTCAACCCAGAGTCCAGTTTGTCTTGATGTGTCAACCCAGAGTCCAGTTTGTCTTGATATGTCAACCCAGAGTCCAGTTTGACTTGATATAATAATAAATAATAATAATATGCCATTTAGCAGACGCTTTTATCCAAAGCGACTTACAGTCATGTGTGCATACATTCAGTGGTTGAACCCACTACCCTGGCGTTACAAGCGCCATGCTCTACCAACTGAGCTACAGAAGGACCACAGAGTCCAGTTTGATTTGATATGTCAACCCAGAGTCCAGTTTGACTTGATATGTCAACCCAGAGTCCAGTTTGACTTGATATGTCAACCCAGAGTCCAGTTTGTCTTGATATGTCAACCCAGAGTCCAGTTTGACTTGATATGTCCACCCAGAGTCCAGTTTGACTTGATATGTCAACCCAGTCCGCATGTTTTAGTTGCGGGCCGTGTCAGTGGCACTGTACTGAGGACTGTACTGAGGACTGTACTGAGGACGGTACTGAGGACGGTACTGAGGACGGTACTGAGGACTGTACTGAGGACTGTACTGAGGAGTGGCCTCCGTCTGGCCACTATCATAAAGGCCTGATTGGTGGAGTGCTGCAGAGAAGCTTGTCCTTCTGGAAGGTTCTCCAATCTCCAGAGGAATTCTGGAGCTCTGTCATAGTAGCCATTGGCTTCTTGGTCACCTCCCTGACCAAGGCCCTTCTCTCCCGATTGCTCAGTTTGGCCGGGCGGCCAGCTCAAGGAAGACCGAGACTCTTCCTTCCAAACTTCTTCCATTGAAGAATGATGGAGGCGACTGTGTTCTTGGGGACCTTCGATGCTGCAGATTTTTTTTGGTATCCTTCACCAGATCTGTGCCTCGACACAATCCTGTCTCGGAGCTCTACAGACAATTTGGTCGACCTCATGGCTTGGTTTTTGCTCTGATATGCACTTTCAAGTGTGGGACCTAATATAGACAGGTGTGTGCCTTTCCAAATCATGTCCAATCAATTGAATTTACCACAGGTGGACTCTAATCAAGTTGTAGAAACATCTCAAGAATGACCAATGGAAATAGGATGCATCCGAGCTCAATTTTGAGGATCTGAATATTTATGTAAAGAAGGTATTTCTGTTTTTTTATTTTGAATAAATTAGCAAAAATGTCTACACCTGTTTTTGCTTTGCTATTATGGGGTATTGTGTGTAGATTGATGAGGGGTGTGTAGATTGATGAGGGGGGAAATGTTTAAAAAATGTTTAACCCATTTTAGAATAAGGCTGTAACATAACAAAATGTGGAAAATGTCAAGGGGTCTGAATACTTTCCAAAGGCCCTGTATCTCATACAGGCCAGGCCTATAGATAGGCCTATCCAGATGTGTTACAGCAGTAACAATACCTTTTCACTGTACAAGTAGCAAACAGTCCTGTAAGTTTTCATTGAAACATTTGTTTAGCCTAGATGTTGAATTAGGTACTGAAAAGTACTGAAAATTGGTAAAGTATTGTTTCATACTAGGATGCTGAAATAGGACCATTTCACAGCGTATTTAATAGAGCTGTGTCGCTAGTCAATACGTCCGTATGCGCTAAACTATTCACACGAAACATTTCCCAGTTTGAAACTGCCAAGAAGCCATACATTCTGAGTGAGAGTCAGGCGTTTAACTTTAGTCCGTTCTACAAGCGCGCTCGAACCAGGGACTCTGCACACATCATCATCAACAACTGACACCCAGGAAGCATCGTTACCCATCGCGCCACAGAAGCCGCAGCCCTTACAGCGCAAGGGTGGCTATCTACGTCACCGATCGCACCGCTATTAGCGTGCACCACCGCTAACTAGCTAGCCATTTCACATCGGTTACATGAGCATAACACTGATAATTGATATTCATGTCTCGCCCGTGTATACCATCTTCACTGATGTGCAATAGAGTTTGTCCAGACTCTCTCTCTCTCACACTTCCTAGATGGCCAGTGTGGCCCCAGGCTTTACCCCTATCTCTGCTTGACAGTTTCATTCCTCGGATAAATCAGACACGTGGTTAGAGGCTACGATTTTCTTCCGTTACATTCTGTGTTTGGAGTGAAGTGACTTCGTAGCCTAATTGGTGTTTTGAGATTCCATTTTGCTGAGCTCTATTGGGAGATATTGTAAAAGGTGCAACTGAACGGTAAAAGCCTACAGCCTAGACATCCTGGAGGCTGTGACGTTTGTTCACATCTAAAGCTAAACCGCATTGTGTCGGTTCATGGGGGGAAAAAAGATGCATTCACTGACAGTGCGCTCATAACGTAGCCTATAGGGCCTACTTTGTAACTATTTAGCATTCTTTTGCTGAGAAAGCGCTGTAGACTAACGGTCTTATTTATCAGCTTGTACGCTATTTCCTTTATCAAATGTACACCGTTACTTTTGCAACTTCTTGTATCTGAGGGAGATGGGGAAAACCCAACCTGAACTGGAGACAAATGAGTGGCTAAACTCTTGTCAATCACGCTACACACCCAGATACACCCAAAAAGTTTCATGTGTGTTACTTTGTAGCAAGACTTGGTGAAAAGTTAGTGCCAACTTTGTATCAACACGTGTGTAAAAAAAAATATTATAATAAAAGCGTATTACCTGAAAAGGGTTGATGTCGTACGATTCTGCAAATGGGTTATCTTCAAAATCCGACATTTTAATAGCGTTTTATAATATCTTCTCAAAGTAGAAACAATTATAGTCCTCCTATCGCTTGATCAGCTCCTCTTTCTTTCATTGGTTACTTCCTGAAATTGAGTTTAAGTGTGCAGAGGTAGGCTACATAAGAGAATGACAGTTACGTTATTTGGATAGTCAAGTACAGTGCGTCATCTGTATATTTAAAAACAAACATCTATTGAACCTTTATTTAACTAAAAATATATGTTTTGGGACGCAGACGTCTCAGATTTATTTAATACAAATTGACATGTTTTTAATACCAAATTGAGGACACAATTCAATGTGTATTAATGGCACTAGCTAGGCCAATAATTAAAATCACAATCATTTGGAAACATTCCCTAAGCTAATGTAGACTAGGTCAAAGTTTGATAAGAAAAAACTATTTTCATTTGAACAAAACTATAGCAGAGAAAATATAGACGTAAAGGCGGTTTGAAAGTGACAAGGATGAGCCCATCGCATATCATAACGTCAGAACTACTGTGAACGCTGACGTTCCAGCGATGGAGGAAGTAAGAGGTGAGACATATTTATCCCATTTTGTCTCTCCCCTGATCATTGTTGCGGTTTCTTATTTTTCTCTTTTCTTGATGTTGGGCAGGTAGCCTAGCAGTTAGAGTGTTTTGCTGGTAACCAAAAGGTTGCTTGTTCGAATCCCCGAGACGACAAGGTGTAAAATATGCCTGTGATGTGACCCCACTCTGAAGGTGGAGTTAGGATATGCAATAAGTAGTGGTTTTCTCCAGACAGTGTATTATTCCTGTCCTGCAGATTGGTTTTCACGGATTGGTCCCCTTCAGGACTTTGGCCGCGTAGCGGTCTAAGGCATCGCAGTGCTAGAGGCGTCACTACATACAACCGGCCTTGATCGGTAGTCCCATAGGGCGGCGCACATTTGGCCCAGTGTCGTCCGGGTTAGGGGAGAGTTTGGCCGGAGTGGGCCGTCATTGTAAATAAGAATTTGTTCTTAACTGACTTGCCTAGTTACTTAACTAAAGGTTAAATAAACAAATAAAGCTCCTTCAATGCATGTCCTTTTCACAAGTCATTATTTATTTAGCTACAGCGTCATAAAGGTCAATAGTTTGGGAGTGGTGACATTTTACCAGTGTGAAACACAATGTCCAACGCAGTGGTGAATGGGCAGATTTTATATTCACATTTTATTTCCTTTCCCCATTGGTCCACACATCAGGAGTTGGCTGGATGGCTCCATGCCCAGTTTCCAGAACATTACACTGACAACAACCACAAGTCTGAGATGGCCATCGCACTTACTCAATTTGAAGGCCGCTGTGGCTTCAGACCTGTGGAAGAGATCATTGGCTTTCTCAAATGTGAGTGACATGCATGAAAATGAACATTCGTCAAATGCGGGTAGCTTTAGGTATTGGCGGGTAAGAATGTCTATTTCACCAGACTCGTTGGCGGGTGGGCAATTTGCAATGATCTACAGTGCGGAGCATCACATTCACAAATAGTCACAAGTAAAGTATGAGTACATGTCAACTTGCGATTTATAGAAGAGAAATGCAGCAGTAGCTGTTTTGTTTTGTTTTTAACCACTAATCGCACAAAGAAATAGGAATCCTATATCTCACCTCGGGAAAACACACTGCCTGGTGGGGGAGCTGAATGAGTGAAGTGCTGATAGTTTCATTGTTGGTCTTATTTACTCTAAAGACGACAAAGTGAGACTTTGTCAGCGTGTTTTTTTGGGGCTATTTACATTTGGTTTTGTTCACAAGCTCTGTTGTTTTTCCAACGTTAGTTTGAGTCTGCTGCTGCAACTGATAGCGAAGAGACGCCCTGGCAGTCAGATCCCAAATCTCACAGACACACCCGACACAACTGGAGTGGCCCCGTTGCCACGGTAACCTCCCACAGCTGAACATTTTGACATCTCAACTGATATTTTGGTTTAAAGACTCCGGTCACAAAAAATGAAATGAAATTGAGCAATATACACATTACTTCTTACTAATACATTTCTTGTTTTGGAAACATTACAAAGCATGGTCATTTGCTATTTTTTAATGTAATTATGGCGTAAAAAATATTTTGGCTGATAAGAAATCTAGCATATATTTCAGATTGTCCATTATCATTGTTTTATATTCCATGTTTTAAAATGTATTCAACCTCTCAGTTCAGTGATTTCCTTCACTTCAAGATAAATAAAGTAGAGATCAATGATACTCATGTATCCTTTAAAGGCCATTAACGTGTGTTAATATTGTCTGTCTGTCTGTCTGTCTGTCCATCCCAGCTATCCCAGAGTTTCACGCCCTTGTCGGAAAGGAGGCGGCGGAGGAACGGCAGAGCCGTATCGGGGTGGCGCTCCGCATCTCGCTGGCCCTCAAGAAGTGCTTAATCCGCATGATGAACTGTGAGAAGAAAGGTGTTTGTGGACCAACTCAACATGCTGGTGAAAAGAGTCACTGAGGATGGTGAGAGCATTATACAACAAGTATTTTATTTTTGTGACACCTTCACACTTCCTCATATAGCTAGAACCCAACTAGCCTGGTCCCAGATGTGTTTGTGCTGTATAGCAGCCAAATATGTCATGTTTGGCATGACACGACCATAGCAGAAAAGCACAAAAAGATCTAGGATCAAGCTAGGCCTGTCCATTGAAGTTCACAAAGGATACTGTATGGCTCAAACAGTCATGCAACAATTTCAACGGTTTTACTGAGTTACAGTTCACATAAGGAAATCAGTCAATTGAAATAAATTCATTAGGCCCTAATCTATGGATGTCACATGACTGGGAATACAGATATGCATCTGTTGGTCACAGATACCTCCTTAAGGATCGGACCCTTTTTAAAAATCTTGCCTAAAATGACATACCCAAATCTAACTGACTGTAGCTCTGGACCGGAAGCAAGGATATGCATATTCTTGTTACCATTTGAAACCAAACACTTTGAAGTTTGTGGAAATGTAAAAGTAATGTATCGTAATGTAACACATTCAGTATTGTTTTATCTTCTTAGAAATGCAGGAGAAAGGCCACAATGTATTATTACAGTTTAGGAGCAATTTAGATTTTGGCCACTAGATGGAAGCAGTGTATTTGCAATGTTTTATACTGATCCAATGAACCATTGCATTACTGTTCCAAATGTTGTATCAAGTCTGCCCAAATGTTCCTAATTGGTTTTAGTTACATTTTCAAGTACATAACTGTGCACTGTCAAACAATAGCATGGTATTATTTCAATGTAATAGCTACTGTAAATTGGACAGTGCCATTAGATTAACAAGAATTGACACTTTCTGCCCATATAAGACATCTCTATGTCCGGGGGATTCTTCTTGTTCCTTATGTAACGGATGTGAAACGGCTAGCTTAGTTAGCGGTGCGCGCTAAATAGCGTTTCAATTGGTGACGTCACTTGCTCTGAGACCTTGAAGTAGTAGTTCCCCTTGCTCTGCAAGGGCCACGGCTTTTGTGGAGCGATGGGTGACGATGCTTCTAGGGTGACTGTTGTTGATGTGTGCAGAGGGTCCCTGGTACGCGCCCGGGTATGAGCGAGGGGACGGTCTAAAGTTGTACTGTTACACTTACAATGTCATGCTAATCAAATTAGCGCACGTTAGCTCAAAAGTCCCACAGGAGGGACACCAATCCTGTAGAGGTAAATAAAAAGGTAGAGGCGTGGATCAGAAAATCAGTCAGTATCTGGTGTGATCACCATTTGCTTCATACAGCGCAATCCTTTGCATAGAGTTGATCAGGCTGTTGATTGTGGTCTGTGGAATGTTCTCCCACTCCCCTTCAATGGCTGTGCGAAGTTGCTCGATGTTGGTGGGAACGCGCACACGCTGTAGTACACACTGATCCAGAGCATCCAATGGGTGATATGTCTTGTGAGTATGTAGGCCATGGAAGTACTGGGACATTTTCAGCTTCCATGAATTGTGTATAGTTTATTATAGTTGTCCATAGCATATGCCTGTACATGCCATAACCCAACCATGTTTAAAACTTTGACATCAGCAAACCGCTCGCCCACACAACGCCATTCACACTATCCTGCCATATGCCTGGTACAGTTGAAACCCGGGATTCATCCGTGAAGAGCACACTTATTGGTTACTGGTTACGACGTTGAACTGCAGTCAGGTCAATACCCTGGTGAGGACAACCAGCACGTAGATGATCTTCCCTGAGACATTTCTGACAGTTTGTGTGGAAATTATTTGGTTGTGGAAATTATTTGGTTGTGCAAACCCACAGTTTAATCAGCTGTCCGGGTGGCAGGTCTCAGACAATCCTGCAGGTGAAGAAGCCGGATGTGAAGGTCCTGGGCTGGGTGGTTACACGTGGTCTGCAGTTGTGAGGCCGGTTGGGAGTACTACCAAATTCTCTAAAACAATGTTGGGGTCGGCTTATGGTAGAGAAATTAACATTCAATTATCTGGCAACAGCTCTGATGGACATTTCTGCAGTCATCATGCCAATTACATGCTCCCTCAAAATATGAGACATCTGTGACATTGTGTTGCATGACAAAACTGCACATTTTAGAGTGGCCTTTTATTGTCCCCAGCACAAAGTGCACCTGTGTAATGATCACGCTGTTTAATCAGCTTCTTGATATGTCACACCTGTCAGGTGGACGGATTATCTTGGAAAAAGGAGAAATGTTCACTAACAGGGATGTAAATAAAATTGTGCACCAAATTTTGAGAGAAATAAGCTTTTTGTGAGTATGGAAAATTACTGGATCTTTTATTTTAGCTCATGAAACATGCGACCAACACTTTACATGTTGCGTTTCTTGCGTTTCTATTTTTGTTCAGTATAGATCCGCTACACATACTGAGACAGATGGCTGTTTCGCTCGCTCGGATCCTATCTCCAGTGAGATAAATTCAGCCTCTTCCCGAATTGAAGGAAGAATCTGAATCACAGAGAGACGAAATATAAATGAATATATTTTATTTTCTTGGTAAATGTTTTGGGCGAAACCTGGCTTCACTTAGCATCAATGAATACATGCCACTGATGAAACTGACTGTTAAAACTGCCAAATCCCACCGGATAGATGATGAATTGAAAAAACGGTATGGCTGAGAGGGATGAGGCAAAGGGAATGGCAAATAAGCCTGGCAACACAGCAGATTGGCAAAGTAAATTGAGAAATTCACATAACTAAAGAAAAATAAACAAACACTATACTATGTAACAAAGATAAATCACTTAAAGAATACTAGTAAAAAGCTTGAGTAACTTAAATGAATTTCTAGGCAGAAAGGCTAGCTAAGCGCCATTTTGTATTGAGGCTGATAGCTCATTCATGATAAAAAAATCTAATAAAACAAAAGCCTTTGATTTTGCCAAACACAAATAACTTTTTTGTTGACAAGATTAGAACATTTAGGCATGACATGCAAACAACAAATGCTGAGCTTTTAAATTCACGCATAACGAACCAAATAATGAAAGCCAATCACTGTAGCTTTGAAGTCCGCAAAGTTTGTGTGGAAGAGGTGAAGAAAATACTGCTCTCTCTAAATAAGGACAAGCCACCTGGTACCGACAACCTGGATGGTATATTACTGTGGTTGGTAGCGGAATACATTGCAACTCCTATTTGTCACATCTTCAATCAAAGCCTTGAAGACGGAGTGTGCCCTCAGGCCTGGAGGGAAGCAACACTCAATGGTTCAAACATTGGTCATAGCAAACGTAGGTGTTATGGATTAACATCCTCTGACTTATCAAGGATTGAGAGTTACCTATCTAATAGAACACAGAGGGTTTTCTTGAAAGGAACACTCTCTGATGCAAATTCGGTTGAGTGTGGTGTACCACAGGGCAACTGGCTAGGTCCATTATTGTTTTTGTTTTTTACTAATAAACTTCCAATGACCTTGAATAAAGTCTGTGTGTCTACGCATGCTGATTACTCAACAGTATACACGTCGGCTACAACAGTAAAATAAATAACTGACACCCTTAACATAGAGTCAGTTGTATTTTTTATTTAACAAGGCAAGTCAGTTAAAAACAAATTCTTATTTTCAATGACGGCCTAGGAACAGTGGGTTTAACTGCCTGTTCAGGGGCAGAACGACAGATTTGTACCTTGTCAGCTCGGGGGTTTACTAGTCCAACGCTCTAACCACTAGGCTACCCTGCTGCAATAGACTGGTGCTAAATACCTAAAAAACTAAAAGCATTTAAAAAATAAAATAATGTGGCTATTGAGCAAGTTGAGGAGATTAAACCGCTGGGTGTAACCCTAGATAGCATGCTGTCATGGTCAAAACATAGACTCAGTGGTTGTATCCCCCTTTCCCTTTCTTAAATTGGGAAGAGGTCTGTCCATGATAAGACGTTGCCTTGATTTCTTGACTTCTCAGTCAACCAGACACGTCCTACAGGCCCTAGTTTTGTCAGGTGCGGCAAAGAAAGACATGGGCAAATTGCAGTTGGTCCAGAACAGAGCAGCACATATGGCACTTAGATGTACACAGAGGGTGAATGTCAGTGACGTGCATGTCAGTCTCTCCTGGTTCAATGTTAAGGAGAGATTGACTGCGTCACTATTGGTCTTTGTGCAAAGTGTTGATGTGACCGAACTGTCTGTTCAAGCAGTTGGCACACAGTTCAGACACTCATCTGTACAACACAAGACATGCAACCTGAGGTTTCTTTACAGTACCCAGGTCCAGAACAGCGGCTGGGAAACGCACAGTATTAAATATAGCCATGACTACATGACTCTGTCACCCAGGTAACTCAAGTTAGCAATAAAACCAGATAAAACTGGATAAAAGAACACCATACGGCATTACAGGGACTGTGAAGAGACACACAGACATTTTTATGTATTTTGCATTGGATTATGTATGTGATACAAGGTTCGGATACGACTGTGATATGTGGTTGTCTCGCATGGCCATCTTAAGATGAATGCACTAGCTGCAAGTCTCTCTGGATGGGAGCATCTGCTAAATGATTAAATTGTAATGTAAATGTAGTGCTTTGTATATATTGATGTATTTTGTGTTTCCTGTTTGGACCCCAGGAAGAGTAGCCACTATTGATATATCTTTATGTACATATTCTTTATCCCCTTACACTTGTGTCTATAAGGTAGTAGTTTTGGAATTGTTAGCTAGATTACTTGTTGGTTATTACTGCATTGTCGGAACTAGAAGCACAAGCATTTCGCTACACTCGCATTAACATCTGCTAACCATGTGTATGTGACAAATAAAATTTGATTTGATTTTGTCTCAGCAGCAGCTTATTGAGGATCCTAATAAATAGTAGATCAAATGAATTTTTTCTCCTGTATGAGTGAGCTGGTGACTCTTAAAATTATGCTGGACGCTGAAATTCTTCCCACACTGGGAGCAGTGATATGGCTTCTCTCCTGTGTGAGTATGTTAGTGTCTCTTTAAGGCACAAGAGGACTTCCCACAATGGGAGCAGTGATATGGCTTCTCTCCTGTGTGAGTATGTTAGTGTCTCTTTAAGGCACCAGAGGACGTGTAATTATTCCCACACTGGGAGCAGTGATATGGCTTCTCTCCTGTGTGAGTATGTTAGTGTCTCTTTAAATAAGTAAAATAACAAGGGTGGTGCACTTCCCCCCCACTGCCACAGTGAACGCAGTGGGATTAGGTTCCAGAAGTTCACAGGTTCTAATCTTGCCAATCCCCTTTTCTCAAAAAAGATACATTTCTAGCCTACTACACACCTTTTGAATGTACTTTTATTCCTCAACAAATGTAACAAGCCCATAACTGTATTGATAAAGTAGAATTTGGAAAGGAGAGCATCTCAGAGTAGTGGTGCTGATCTAGGATCAGGTCCCATCTCCATGTAATATTATTCATAGGGATTTAAGAAGGAAAACCTGATCATAAAAATCAGCACTCCCTATTCTAAGACGTTTGATAGATATCTCTTTGTAAATGCTATGGCTAACACTTACCCTGGAAGGGTAGCAGGTAACTGTACTAACCCATCTCTGGTTGAAGTGTTTAAAAAAAAAAAAAAAAGCTTTATTTTCTGAAAACATATTGAATTTAAAAACAATTACACAAACGCATTACAATCCATCACAAAGTCAGAACCTTAAATTATTTAACTGAGCGTCTGTAATTTATAATCTCCACAACAATGTGAAAATGACCATTTAGTTTCACTTACAACCATTATCCATTATAAGAGTTGCATGGTCCTTCTGTAGCTCAGTTGGTAGAGCATGGCGCTTGTAACGCCAGGGTAGTGGGTTCGATCCCCGGGACCACCCATACGTAGAATGTATGCACACATGACTGTAAGTCGCTTTGGATAAAAGCGTCTGCTAAATGGCATATATTATTATTATATTATCACCCTGGCCTGTGGTGCCCCCTTTGGGTCCCTCTGTTACCTTCACTTCCTGTTCTTCCACAGGGGCCACTGACCTGTTGCCCTACAGGACCCCTTGGCCTTGGCTGCAGGGGGCTGCTTGGGTGCTGGCTCTGCCATGGTGTCCAGGGTGAAGCTCTGCCTGAGGACCTGCTCTGGCGTGGGCCTGAGGGCACCATAGAGCCTCTGCAGTGCCCGCACATCCTCCAAGGCATCATGCGCCTCGTAGGAGATGCCAACCACTATCCGAACAAGGTTTTCCTGACGAAAACTCTGGAGTCCACGTCCCTTCAGAATCTCTCGCGCCAACGGGAGCGTGTCCAAGCAACCAGAAACTGCGAACTGGAACTCTGCTTTAAGGTCAAACTCATCAAGCCCTCTAGCTAGCACAGGGCAGTCGAAGCGACGGATATTGTGACCAACGACAATTGGGCGGTCAAGCATGCGCAAGAAGGCTATGAAGGAGACTAGGACTTCTTTGAGGGAGTTGGTCAGGACAGGACAGCGATGGTGGTAGAGCCTGTGCCTCCAGACTCTGAAGCCTGTGACCTTGGCGGCTCCACGCTGCATCCGACATCGAGGGACAGTGTAGAGGTTCAGGGAGTGACCCCCACTTACTGCAGCCAGCTGAACGATTTCACAGCTCTGACCTGTTGGAATGACAAGCAATACAAACACTCAATCAGTTTAAGACCACGACAAAAATGATTGAGACGTTCACATAACATTAGTTTAGAGATTTTCGGTCCCGGTCCTGGAGACCCACAGGGGTTGAAGGGTTTTCTTCCACTACAGATCTACAAACCTGATTCAAGGTGAATTCAAATCAGTGATATTCTTTGATTCTATCTGTGTTAGTTCTGGGCTGCCTGAGACAAAAGCCTGTTGCCGACCTGCCAACATTGTCCAACTTTTTAGAGTACCTGATGCGCGGCAAATTGGAGATTCAACTCGCAGGCATAGCACGTGCCGAAATAGGTGTCGTCGTCGTCCCCCCCCCTCCGCGCACACACGCTGTTTGTGAGTCTGATTGCAATTATAGAATTGTACCAAATCAAGTCTATACAAGGTTGGAATACCTTGACAGCATTCTATTTACACATACGGTAAAATGTCACTAACATGATGTAATTGGAAAGAACACACAAAGGGCCTTTATTCTTGGAGTTTTTTTCATTTTATTAAAACAAATAATAACAAGTTATTTGTTTAGGTACAAAATGTCTAAGCCACAATATTTATTTTTAAACTCTGATATGATAACAAATGTTTGAGCAGAGCATCAGTATCAAATCAGCATGCTATCAATAATAAAAAGGAAAAGGCTACAACAGGAAACAGTGGGTGAGAACAAATCTTCCATTTCCTAGACAGATTTGCCTGGTAGCTAGCAGATTTAGCCTTACGCAGCAGAGCATCAGGGTAGACTTCTCTATGACAAACAGTTCCTCTGGCAATCATTGAAACCTTCTTCACAGTCTGCATTGCTGTGGAATATGACCAATATCCCCAGCATCACAGCCGAAAGGTGGGAGTAGACCAGGCTGGCCCCCTCTTCTCATTGTGCCGATTTCTCTCCAGCACTGATCCGTGCTCAAAGGTTGTTGGAGTCTAAACTCATCCTCCACCAGATCAACAGAGGCTCCCTCAGGAACAACGCAGGGAAAACGTGCCATGAAAAGGTTGAGGGATGAGAACGTGGCAGTCTTCCTCTTGGCAATGTCAGCGACCACTGGAGGAGCACATCTACAAAATGGACATTTCATCAACATGTAGTCTACTGCAGAAGAAAATACGTTTCTGATATCTGCCTAGAAGGCTTCCTATGTAGGTTCTGGCCAATGGACAGCTCGTCAGGAAGCTGGTTTTGTCTCTCCAGGTAGTGTGTAGGCTTGACACCACTACTCGTTTCTGCCATCATAAGGGTAGTGCCAGTGTCTGGCTTGTAGAAGGACAACATTAGTTTCTGCAGTTGCATCTCTAAAATTGACAGTAAAATTTGAACACACGGCTCCTCTCGTTGCAGAATCAGATTTCCGACATAAAATAATTGATATGGCTCTGTAAAAAAGTATGCATAGATTTTTAGATACCGGATCTGTGAGAGATTTTAGGACTTGTAAGATCTTTTGGTCCTTTTTCATTCTTCTCTGCCTTTTGGTTTGCCACTTTGTCCCCAATATCCCTTTGCTTGAACAGATACTGAGAGTCAGGTTGAAGGTTTTGTCAGTAGGTCCACATTTGATGGAGGATGGCATGACTTTGCTTCCAGGGGAGCCCGGTGGGGGCTCGGGGGAGCCCGGTGGGGGCTCGGGGGAGCCCGGTGGGGGCTCGGGGGAGCCCGGTGGGGGCTCGGGGGAGCCCGGTGGGGGCTCGGTGGGGGTGGGGGCCCGGTGGGGGCCTCGGGGGAGCCCGGTGGGGGCCTCGGGGGAGCCCGGTGGGGGCCTCGGGGAGCCCGGTGGGGCCTCGGGGGAGCGGGGAGCCAGGTGGGGGCCTCGGGGAGCCAGGTGGGGGCCTCGGGGGAGCCAGGTGGGGGCCTCGGGGGAGGGGGCTCGGGGGAGCCAGGGGGGGGGAGGGGGGCTCGGGGGAGCCAGGTGGAGGCTCGGGGGAGCCAGGTGGGGGGCTCGGGGGAGCCAGGTGGCCAGTGGGGGCTCGGGGGAGCCAGGTGGAGTAGAGTCAGCTGGGGGCTTCGTAGAGTCAGCTGGGGGCTTCGTAGAGTCAGCTGGGGGCTTCGTAGAGTCAGCTGGGGGCTTCGTAGAGTCAGCTGGGGTCTTGAGCCGTGGCATTGGCAATGTGGTGGTGGAGGAGGAGGAAAAACTCTTGGGCTGCCTAGCAGAGGGCTCAAGTGAGGATGTGGCTGTTGTGGTGAAGCTCAGGGTCACAGTGGTCTTTCTCCAATACCTCATCAGCAAAGAACACAGAGGATCCCATTGCTGCAGAAGGCAGTTGATACACTGGCCAAGGGACAACCATCTTGTAGATACCAGCTTCAAAATCTTCCTGACATCAGTGTCAAACAGAGAAGCCTTCCTCTTGCTACTCTTGTCGAGATAGTAAAAGATGGTTAAGAGAAAGTCTTCAGTATTAACACTGAGCTGCCTCGACGCCCTCTCTGCAGCTATGTGTAGCAAATGGCAGGGACAACCAACCAAGTACACATTCTCATTTCAGGTCTTCACAAATTCTGCCACCCCTTTTCCCAGACCTTGTACGACAGCAGCATTATCCACAAAAAAACCCTCACAATTGCACCACGGAATGCTCCTCTTCTTCATTTCAGTGTCAATTACAGCTCTTCCTGTAGACTCTCTCTCGATTCACATAACACTACTTCCTTGCCCATACTTGCACTGAAGAGCCGTAATACAATCGGTTACATTTTGACATGCTCCATGTCGGTACTGCCATTGGTAGCCAGGCTGAAAGGACACCTCTTCATTGCCTCTGTGAATCCTTGCTCATTATCAAGGGCCAGTGTTTTGATGTTTGCAGTCTTCGTCCTGGCACAGCCATTCTGCTTTGTGATGTCACTGTTGGGAAACATCTTCTGAAAACGTGGCCCTGCATGGTCTGCCACACAACAGCAGGTTGTGTGCAACAATATATGCCGTAAAGAGAGTTTCAGCCCAGATTTGTATTTTATTTAACTAGGCAGAACGACAGACTTTTACCTTGTCAGCTTGATGATTCGATGGGGTGGGTAGCCTAGTGGTTAGAGCGTTGGGGCAGTAACCGAAAGGTTGCTAGATCGAATCCCTTTGCTGACAAGGTAAAAATCTGTTGTTCTGCCCCTGAACAAGGCAGTTAACCCACTGTTCATAGACCATCATTGTAAATAAGAATTTGTTCTTAACTGGCTTGCCTAGTTAAATAAAGGTTAAATAAAATCACTGGCTTGGTGGGAAAAGGTTGCTATAGCTGGGGTTGATGCTGTAGCTGCCAGTAGCTTCTGATGCCTTTTCCCATCCACATGATGTTGATGCTGTAGCTGCCAGTAGCTTCTGATGCCTTTTCCCATCCACATGATGTTGATGCTGTAGCTGCCAGTAGCTTCTGATGCCTTTTCCCATCCACATGATGTTGATGCTGTAGCTGCCAGTAGCTTCTGATGCCTTTTCCCATCCACATGATGTTGATGCTGTAGCTTCTGATGCCTTTTCCCATCCACATGATGTTGATGCTGTAGCTTCTGATGCCTTTTCCCATCCACATGATGTTGATGCTGTAGCTACCAGTAGATTCTGATGCCTTTTCCCATCCACATGATGTTGATGCTGTAGCTACCAGTAGATTCTGATGCCTTTTCCCATCCACATGATGTCTACAATCTAAAAGTGAAAGAGGAACCACATTGTACAATACATTGAGTGGGAAAATAACATGGCCATGGCTGTATTCATTTTATATGATCCATTTATTCAATTCACTAAGTAATATGGGCAATATTACTTACGATCAAATCATTTAGCATCCTTATTTGTAAGCACTTACCTGAGCTTCCTTGATGACTGATGTCATCATACTTGCACAAAGTATAAAATGCATGATATGATAGCTTAGATTGCGTCAAGCATGACCACTTCTGGTATCGAGGAAGGAACTTCTGAGGAGCGTGTATTCTGCTTTTTTGGGGGTTCGGAGTTACTGCCCTGCCGGTTTCCTCACTCTCGTCGTCTGACATAGCTTTACGCAGACACCGGGGAGCTACGTCGAATAATTATGTATTAATCTCCATGTCCGTTGACTAAACTACGCACATGTCTGTGTGTTGCAGCTCGAGAATCGGGATGTTAGATTTACTCCGTGTATTTATTAATTAAACTATTTTTAAAAATATATAGAAAATACTCGGGTCTCGTACATGCGTACATGGACAGAGAACTGCGTAGTTGGTACGCAAAATGCGTCCATGTTGGCAGGTCTGTTGTTGGTCCCCAGAACCAAGACAGACTGATCACACTACTATGGGAAATTAATATCACCTGCCCTACATGATTAGATTGAATGATTATGAAAAAACGCAAACGTTGTCTTTGATTGAAAGTGTATAAACATCGCGCCAACGTTGGTTCTTCATACACTGTTGCAAGAGCAAAAGTAGGGACCCCAACCAAACTGCTACAATGTATCAACAACACGACAGGCTGCAGTAATGTAGCAAGAATATCGAGTGACTGACCAAGTCCTGTTGTCTCCAAGTCAAAGAAAACCAAACTTCGGCCAGGGCTGGTGGCCACAACGAGGCGATTGTTCTCATTTTCCATTAGTTCTCATCACGTCTATAAATCAAAAGAGAAAAATGTTGTGAAAATGCAGAGCTCAAGCTGACGATCTACCATAAATGCGCCGTGAATTAAGTTACGAGAGCAAACAATTCGCTAGAGACAAGACAATGAAACCACAAATATCACTAGACCAAATCAATTCTCTAATTTGCTTGGATTCTTACTTTTCTATTTGGGGCTATTCAGCTATTTTCGGAAATCCCAAACCTTGGGCAACAACACAAACACTAGAACAATGAGGGAGGAAACTCTAGAAAGACGACAATGTCAAAGATGTGTATAACAAACCATTGTTCTTATTGTGACGACGTCTTCTTCCGCTTCTTCTTCTTGTGCGTTTCATGGCGAACTACATCCCCAAAAAAGGTGTATTGCCGCCACCAACTGGAAGGGGTTGAAAAAACAAGGTAAAAATAAAAATACAATTTTATTCGTCACATGTTTTGTAGACAAAAGGTGTGGACTAACAGTGAAATGCTTCCTTACGGCCCTTCCCAAGGATGCAGGGAGAAAGAAATTAGAGAAATAACCGAAAGGTAAAACAAGTAATAATGAAAGTATTAATAGATACACAATGAGTAACGATAAATTGGCTAAATACAAGTGGTACTAGGTAATTGAGGTAAATATGTACATATAACTAGGGGAAAAACGACTGATAGTAACGACTGATAGTAAACAGTAGCAGCAGTGTATGTGATGAGTCAATGCAGACAATCTGGGTTGCCAGTTGGTGAACTATTTAACTAACTATTTATCAGTCTTATGGCTTGGGGGTAGAATCTGTTCAGAATCGGTCATGTTGGTTCTAGACTTGGTGCACCTTTACCACTTGCCGTGCTGTAGCAAAGAGAACAGTCTATGGCTCGGGTGGCTGGAGACGGACAATTTATAGGGCCTTTCTCTGACACCGCCTGGTATAGAGGTCCTGGATGGCAGGGAGCCCTAGTCAGACATGCCAAAAAACGTTGCTTCATGGTTCCAACCACAATTGCAACACTTCACATTCTTTTCACTTTTACAACACATGAGATAATCTCTTCCACAACACAATTAATAAAATCGCCACCGGACAATTTACACCCCCCCCCACCCTTTGTACACTGCTGCTACTCGCTGTTTATTATCTATGCATAGTCACTTCACCCCCCACATGTACAAATGACCTCAACTAACCTGTACCCCCGCACACTGACACGGTACCGGTGCCCCCTGTATATATCCTCGTTATTCTTATTGTGTTACTTTTTATTATAACTTTTTTTATTTTAGTCTATTTGGTCATTATTTTCTTAACTCTTCTTGAACTGCACTGTTAAGGGTTTGTAAGTAAACATTTCACGGTAAAGTCTACACTTGTATTCGGCACATGTGACAAATAAAGTTTGATTTGATTTGACATGGACATCTAGTCTTTTCCCTTCTGCAGACACCTTTCAATTCAAGGGGCTTTATTGGCGAAACGTGTGTTTACATTGGCGAAGCAAGTGAAATAGATCAACAAAAGTGAAATAAACAATAAAAAGTTAACAGTACAAATTACACTCACAGAAGTTCCAAAATAATAAAGACTTTTCAAATGTCATCTTGTGTATATATACAGTGTTGTAATGATGTGCAAATAGTTCAAGTAAAAAAGGGAAAATAAATAAACATAGATATGAATTATTTGTGGATCTGTGTAATCTAAGGGAAATATGTGTCTCTAATATGGTCATACATTTGGCAGGAGGTTGGGAAGTGCAGCTCAGTTTCCACCTCATTTTGTGGGCAGTGAGCACATAGCCTGTCTTCTCTTGAGAGCCAGGTCTGCCTATGGCAACTTTTCTAAATAGCAAGGCTATGCCCACTGAGTCTGTACATAGTCAAAGCTTTCCTTAAGTTTGGGTCAGTCACAGTGACCAGGTATTTTGTGGTCCTTCTGTAGCTCAGTTGGTAGAGCATGGCGCTTGTAACGCCAGGGTAGTGGGTTCGATCCCCGGGACCACCCATACGTAGAATGTATGCACACATGACTGTAAGTTGCTTTGGATAAAAGCGTCTGCTAAATGGCATATATATATATTTATTTCTGCCACTGTGTACTCTCTGTTTAGGGCCAAATAACATTCTAGTTTGCTCTGTTTTTTTTGCAAATTATTTCCAATGTGTCAAGTAAATTATATTTTTGTTTTCTCAGGATTTGGTTGGGTCTAATTGTGCTTCTGCCCTGTGAGTCTGTGGGGTGTGTTTGTGAACAGAGCCCCAGGACCAGCTTGCTTAGGGGACTCTTCTCTGGGATGATGGAAGGTTTCTACTTTCTCAAGTGACCACTCTAACAATGGAAATACATGCCCTCAAAGATGGAAGGCATGCGGGAGGAAGCGAGAATCAGGTGGGACCATTCTAGCCAATGAGAGGGAAGATATAAGTGTGTGAACAACAGACCATAGAGATAGAGGACTCCCGTTTGTATCTGTGCCATTATATTGAAGCGAGAATCAGGTGGGACCATTCTAGCCAATGAGAGGGAAGATATAAGTGTGTGAACAACAGACCATAGAGATAGAGGACTCCCGTTTGTATCTGTGCCATTATATTGTCTGTGACAGCATGGGAAGTGCCATTGAGGCTATCTCCATTCTAAAGTTGTACATTTTCTTCTTCATTGGCTTATTGCTCCCAACTCATAGGAATCTCCACCAGTTGACTACTTTAACATGGTGTCGTCCCTCAATGGTAATGTCCATGCTAAAACAGGTTATATCCAGGCACAACTCCGGTATATATATTTTCAATAATTTTTATTTAACCTTTATTTAACAATATAAGTTGGTGTTTTTACCAAAGTTGCCGAAATGCCACTTACACCCACTTATATCAGTGCATTCATAACAACCTAACCATTATGAAATTACTTTTTAAATAAAAAAATATATAAAAAATAATTCCCCCAAACCAGTTACACATACGAACAACAATTTACTGACAGACTTACAAATAATGACTCGATCTCATCTGCCACACCTCCATCCACAGTGCCTGGCCACACCCCCATCCACAGTGCCTGGCCACACCCCCATCCACAGTGCCTGGCCACACCCCCATCCACAGTGCCTGCATTATTGTTTGCCACATGGCCTTATTGTTTTTCTTGGTCACACATGCTATTACAATATTTCAATAATAAATAATTTTATTTTTCCATTGTGTTAATGGTGTGATTTACTCCCACGTTTTTAGTATACGTTTTTTTTCAAGATGAGTGATGAGAAGAGAATCGTCCAGTCCATTGGGTATCTCACTACAACCCCATATGCCATGTCTTGAAATATGCAGACAGACGGATTAAAAGTAGGTTTACATTGTAATACTTCTGACAGCCAACTTTCTTTTTTTCTTTAAAAAAAAAACCAGCCTCAGATTTAGGAACATGTTAAACTTTCCTTTTTATTCTATGAGGTTTTTTTGCCCATATAAAGTCTTATGACAAGGTATACTTTTTTAAAGAAAGTCTTTGTTTGGGTAATTGATATTACCGAAAATAAATACAATTACGAAACTTCTAGGCATCACATACAGTAGCAAATTAGCAATTGCATTTTTTGTTGATCAAAATTCAACACTCTCTCATTGACCTCCATACAAAAAATCCTTATTTTAGTGGACCTAGTAAAACCCAACTCTTCCTCTGCTACTACAGCATGTATCCGAAGTTTGACGTCATCTCTCAGAGCATCTATGCTTCCATTTACTGATAGGTCGTCTTTCAGCGCATCTCTCAGGAAACGCAGGGGTGTTGAACGGAGTCAGCGTTTCGAAAGGAACCATAAAAAGGACAAGTGGGGGTTTCTAAAGGAACCATAAAAGGAGACGTGGGGGTTTCTAAAGGAACCATAGAAGGAGACGTGGGGGTTTCTAAAGGAACCATATAAGGAGACGTGGGGGTTTCTAAAGGAACCATATAAGGAGACGTGGGGGTTTCTAAAGGAACCATATAAAGGAGACGTGGGGGTTTCGAAAGGAACCATAAAAAGGACAAGTGGGGGTTTCTAAAGGAACCATAAAAGGAGACGTGGGGGTTTCTAAAGGAACCATAGAAGGAGACGTGGGGGTTTCTAAAGGAACCATATAAGGAGACGTGGGGGTTTCTAAAGGAACCATATAAGGAGACGTGGGGGTTTCTAAAGGAACCATATAAAGGAGACGTGGGGGTTTCTAAAGGAACCATATAAGGAGACGTGGGGGTTTCTAAAGGAACCATATAAGGAGACGTGGGGGTTTCTAAAGGAACCATATAAGGAGACGTGGGGGTTTCTAAAGGAACCATATAAGGAGACGTGGGGGTTTCTAAAGGAACCATATAAGGAGAAGTGGGGGTTTCTAAAGGAACGATCACTCCTTTCGAAACACACATTTTTCCTGACAGATGCATTGAGATGATAGTGCAGCTGGACCCTGAAAAGCACAGTCCACTAATGAGTTGACCCCTCTCGACCTGAAATTAGTTGTCCAACCAAAACGTTTCCCTGAGTTTCTCATATAGCATTATTAATGTTATTGAGAAGCACAGAATCCATTAGGTTTGAGAGATTTGTTTAGATTTTATCCCCAGTTCCTGTCCAACTTAATAGTCAGTAGTTTCTCCAAGGTAGGCCCATTTCTTCATATATGTTTACATTGCAACCAAGAAGACAACAGAAATCCTAAACCTGTTTCAGACTTTAATTAATAACAATTTTCAAATAACAATTTTATAAAGCATGTTTAAAAACTTTTTTATATTTTTTACACACGCTACCACATGATTATTGTTTGCTAAAATTGTGCATGACAATACTTAGTTACATTTTCTTATTTTCATACTGTGGACAAGATCATCCACAAAAGTTCTATATGCACAGGAAAGACCAGAGCACACAAATAACCTGAGTGTGTAATAAAACATTATTATATGTTTTTTTTTTACAGATGCTTCCCTCGATCAGAAACAAGTAACTGTGGAAATACAGTGTGAAAACACTGAAAAAACCTGCATGTGTAATAATATATTATTTTATATATATATATATATTTTTTACAGATGCTTCCCTCGACCAGAAAACCCGTCTAGTGTATGGGTTAGAGTCATGTTACAGGGGGAAGGTGTGACGGCGCACCAGTTCCTGGCTGGGACTCCATTTTTGATAGAGCTCCTGCAGGGCCTTGACATCCTCCAAGGCGTTGTGAGCATCGTACGTCTTATTGAGGAACTCCTTCACCATGTACTCCTGAGAGTACTTGCCCAGTTTGAATGGAAACATCACCTTACTAATCCTGAAAGTATCTAGGAAACCAGACACTACTTCCTGGAACTCGTCCGTCAGGGAGCATTCCCTCAGAGCCCTGGCCAGCACGGGGCAGTCGAAGCGCCGGGCATTGTGGGCTGCCAGCAGGGGCTTGTGGAAGGAGCGGAGGAAGGAGATGAAGGAGGTGAGGACCTCCCTGAGGGGGATGGTGTCCACCCGTCGACCGTGTAGGAGCAGGGTCCGGTGGTCCCTGACGGTGAACCCTGTGATCCTGGAGGCCTCGTCCGTCATGTTGCAACGAGGAACAGCGTACACGTTGAATGCCCTCTCCCCGCTGATGGCCGACAGCTGGATGATGTCACATATGGATGTGTCTATGGAGGTAGATGGAGATTCCGTCGTATTTAAAAGGACAGTACTGTTTACCCGTATGCCCTGTTAAACTCTATTCACAGTTGGGTTAAGGTTAGGAGGGGTTAGGGTTATTGGTAAGTAGGTTTAATACTTGCTAGTATTGTGGCAAGGCTGGATTCACATGTAAAATATGAACAAAGGTGCTAACTAAAACAATGAAGTGTGCCTTTGCTGTCCCTGTAGGAGACGTTTTGGTTCTGTGTAAAAAACATTTCTGAGTAATGCAGCACCTGTTTACTAATAGGGGGAGGTTGACCTGAGTTAAATCGCAGGTACATGGAACATCATTCCTTTTTATGCACTTTTTTCCCCTACACTTATTTCTGACCTTGAACTTTAAGCATGAGATAATGCTATTCACCCGCTATTCGTTTGGCGTGCAGATAAAATAAATGAAGGTCGTGGAGGAGGAGTGTCCACAGATACACCGTAATCTGACCTTGCACTGTAATTGACTAATTGATAAGAGCTATTGATAAGAGCTAGGTGAATGATTAAGCCGTTTGGATAAGGGGATTGGAAATATAGCCGTATGATCGCTGGAAACAAATGTGGAGACAAATGTGAAACCAGTCATATGGCAGCAAACAGAAGCATATCAACATATCAACATATCAACATAAGCATATCAACACATCAACATATCAACACATCAACATATCAACATTAAAACATATCAGCATATCAACATATCAGCATATCAACACATCAACATTAAAACATATCAACATTAAAACATATCAACACATCAACACTAAAACATATCAGCATATCAACATTAAAACATATCAACATATCAACATTAAAACATATCAACACATCAACATTAAAACATATCAGCATATCAGCATATCAGCATTAAAACATATCAACATATCAAAATATAAACATATCAACATATCAACATTAAAACATATCAACATGTCAACATAAGCATATCAACACATCAACATATCAACACATCAACATTAAAACATATCAGCATATCAGCATATCAGCATATCAACATATCAGCATATCAACATTAAAACATATCAACATATCAAAATATAAACATATCAACATTAAAATATATCAACATGTCAACATTAAAACATATCAACATGTCAACATTAAAACATATCAACATGTCAACATTAAAACATATCAACATGTCAACATTAAAACATATCAACATATCAACATTAAAACATATCAACACATCAACATTAAAACATATCAACACATCAACATTAAAACATATCAACACATCAACATTAAAACATATCAACACATCAACATTAAAACATATCAACACATCAACATTAAAACATATCAACACATCAACATTAAAACATATCAACACATCAACATTAAAACATATCAACACATCAACATTAAAACATATCAACACATCAACATGAAAACATATCAACACATCAACATGAAAACATATCAACACATCAACATTAAAACATATCAACACATCAACATGAAAACATATCAGCATATCAACATAAAAAAACATATCAACACATCAACATTAAAACATATCAACACATCAACATTAAAACATATCAACACATCAACATGAAAACATATCAACACATCAACATTAAAACATATCAGCATATCAACATGAAAACATATCAACACATCAACATTAAAACATATCAACACATCAACATTAAAACATATCAACACATCAACATGAAAACATATCAGCATATCAACATGAAAACATATCAACACATCAACATTAAAACATATCAACACATCAACATGAAAACATATCAACATATCAACATTAAAACATATCAACACATCAACATTAAAACATATCAACACATCAACATTAAAACATATCAACACATCAACATGAAAACATATCAGCATATCAACATGAAAACATATCAACATATCAACATATCAGCAAATCAACATATCAGCATATCAACATATCAGCATATCAACATTAAAACATATCAACATATCAACATATCAGCATATCAGCATATCAGCATATCAGCATATCAGCATATCAACATTAAAACATATCAACATTAAAACATATCAACATTAAAACATATCAACATATCAGCAAATCAGCATATCAGCATATCAGCATATCAGCATATCAACATTAAAACATATCAACATTAAAACATATCAACATTAAAACATATCAACATATCAGCATATCAACATATCAGCATATCAGCATATCAGCATATCAGCATATCAACATTAAAACATATCAACATTAAAACATATCAACATTAAAACATATCAACATATCAGCATATCACCATATCAGCATATCAACATTAAAACATATCAACACATCAACATTAAAACATTAAAACATTAAAACATCAACATTAAAACATATCAACATATCAGCATATCAACATTAAAACATATCAGCATATCAACATATCAGCATATCAACATATCACCATATCAACACATCAACATTAAAACATTAAAACATCAACATTAAAACATATCAGCATATCAGCATATCAACATATCAACATTAAAACATATCAACACATCAACATTAAAACATATCAGCATATCAGCATATCAACATATCAACATATCAGCATATCAACATTAAAACATATCAACATTAAAACATATCAACATATCAACATATCAACATATCAACATATCAGCATATCAACATATCAACATATCAGCATATCAGCATATCAACATTAAAACATATCAACATTAAAACATATCAACATATCAACATTAAAACATATCCCTACCACTGAGGAAGTACAGTTCCCGATCAGCCCAGTCAAAACTGTTCGCTGCTCTGGCCCCCCCAATGGTGGAACAAACTCCCCTCACACGCCAGGACAGCATCAATCACCACCTTCGGAGACACCTGAAACCCCACCTCTTTAAGGAATACCTAGGATAGGATAAGTAATCCTTCTCACCCCCCTTTAAGATTTAGATGCACTATTGTAAAGTGACTGTTCCACTGGATGTCATAAGGTGAATGCACCAATTTGTAAGTCGCTCTGGATAAGAGCGTCTGCTAAATGACTTAAATGTAAATGTAAATATCAACATATCAACACATCAACATTAAAACATATCAACATATCAACATTAAAACATATCAACACATCAACATTAAAACATATCAACACATCAACATATCAGCATATCAACATATCAGCATTAAAACATATCAGCATATCAACATTAAAACATATCAGCATATCAACATTAAAACATATCAACACATCAACATTAAAACATATCAACATTACAACATTAAAACATATCAGCATATCAGCATATCAACATATCAGCATATCAGCATATCAACATATCAGCATATCAGCATATCAACATATCAACATATCAGCATATCAACATATCAGCATATCAACATATCAGCATATCAGCATATCAACATATCAGCATATCAACATATCAGCATATCAACATATCAGCATATCAGCATATCAACATATCAGCATATCAGCATATCAGCATATCAGCATATCAACATATCAGCATATCAACATATCAACATATCAACATATCACCATATCACCATATCAACATATCAGCATATCAACAGCATATCAGCATATCAACATATCAGCATATCAACAGCATATCAGCATATCAACATATCAGCATATCAGCATATCGCCTTTTCCACAGTGACGTTTATGAAATTCTGGCCTCATAACTTGCAGGGAGGAAATGTGGAGATCCACGCTATCGGTTTCTGTAGCCATGACAGTACAGCGCCAAACCTACAGAGTTGTTTTATGATTTCTAGAATGTTTTACACGGAAACAAAAATATATCGGTCCATTGAAATACATTCCTTAGGCCCTAATCTATGAATTTCACATGACTGGGAATACAGATATGCATCTGTTGGTCACAGATACCGAACAAAATAGTAGGGGTGTGGATCAGAAAACCAGGCAGTATCTGGTGTGACCATTTGCCTCATGCAGCGCGACACAAATAATAATTTTTAAAAAATGGATCCCTAATATTCGGAACCATTCCATATATTATAGTATATGAGTCTGTCGATATAATTTCTAATTAAAGGTACACCAAATTCAAAGGGATGGCTTTAGATAAATAAACCCTACTAAATAAAAACTCCACATGAAAATCTGATGGCCAGCAAGTGGGAGGGTTGTCAGCGGTTGAATTACATTTATTCAGCGCACGCATTGGAACCACGCCTGAAACCCCATTACGCACCTACATAAGTTAAGTCTGAATACCAGCTACTGAGAAGTGCATAAGAGAGGCGTACATTTTCTAAGTCTGAATCGGGCCCATAGTGTGCAGTTCATAATAATACCTTATCATAATAGCAGCACAGGCTCATGTGTCTTGTTGCTCTATTTCCAATGGCTTGTTAAGGCTACGTTGATTTTTTATATTGTGAATGGCTCATAAATAATATGGTTTATTGATGCTAAATATGAGAACATAGCTATCCTGGACCATCAAGTGAGCCAGTAGATATTGCACAACATCAGGAACTTGTTTTCACACATCACTTTCGTTAATAGAGAAAGCAGGGATCAAATTGTCTCTCTATAAACTCCCACGCACATCTTTGTCACAAATATACTGGAAATACATATTGCTTTAAAAGTAGTCCAAAGACAGTCCCTGAATGGTATACAGGGTTTCTTAGCTCTAACATTTACAATACCTTGTGTGTAATAGTCTACTACTAAAAGGGGAAATGGAACAACAACAAAGCAGTTATTACCAGTGGTATAAAGTACTTAAATAAAAATACTTTAAAGTACTACTTAAGTTGTCTTTTGGGGTATCTGCACTTTACTTTGCTATGTATATATATATATATATATATATATATTTTACAACTTTTACTCTACTAACTTCCTAAAGAAAACAATGTACTTTTAACTCCATACAATTTCTCTGACACCCCAAATTACTCATCGGGACTAAAAACAATGGTCCAATTAACACACTTATCTAGAGAACATCCCTGGTCATCGCTACTGCCTCTGATCTGACCAACTCACTAAACACAAATGCTTTATTTGTAAATTATGTCTTGAGTGTTGGAGGGTGTCCCTGGCTATCCGTAAAACATATATATATTTTTTTAAATCACGGGAATTGTGCCGTCTGGTTTGCTGAAGGATTTTTAAAATGATTTATACTTCTACTTTTGATACTTAGCTATACATTCAGCAATTACATTTACTTTTGATACTTAAGTATACTGTATTTAAAACCCAAATACTTTCAAGATTTTTACTCAAGTGTTATTTTACTGTACGACTTTAATTTTAGTCGTGGATAGTATAGTATCTTTACTTTTACTCAAGTATGACGACAATTGGGTACTTTTCCAACCAATGGCTATTACCCTCAGTCTACTGTAAGTCTACTACATCAATGATTTATTATAGAGGATTTTAGCATAAAACAGTAGAGCACTCTATCAACCTAACAATATTTAAAAACAATATATATTTAGTACAATACCTAATCCGGTAGTCTCCAAATCAAAGAATACTACGGTATCACCAGACACCGCTCCCATACCCTGGATAAGCAAAGTACAGTCAGTCAAATCAGTACCATGAATCAATGTATGACATCTTCATTATGAATGAATGACTTGATAATACTCTCCGAACCCGTTTTTTAAACAATCCTTTGTCAATTATATAAAAATCAACAACTGATCAATGGAATATGATCTTACCAAAGAGGACTGCATAACGACGTCGAAGCTGTCAAAATCCTAAATAGTTTCTCAAATCATCCTGTCTGCCTTCGAAAGAAGTACCCTTTTATATTATAGTGACTCGTAAATAATAGTTTATTCAGGTGGTCATAAGGGATGGGCCACAACGGATGGGCAGGTGGTAAGAGCGAATCGATACTTATATAAACTTACTTTCGTTTCAGACATTGCGTACTCAACATTAAACCATTTAAAAGAAATGCGTTTCGTTAATGAATCATCGTGACATTGGTATAGAAAATGGCTAGAGGGAAGTGAAGAATAACAACCGCGTGACTACCGATGACTATTTTCAGAAGGATTTCGTCAACACAACGAACAAATGTAGAATATTCCACACACCACGCCTGGTTTCATTCTTTCGGCTGGAATGACTCGTGATCAGACCCGTAATTCTGGGACGTTTTAGTTGTTTTGGGGGAGGGATTGCCTGTTTTGCTTGTTATTTTGGCATTAAATATTTGTCACATATCAGTTTGCAAACAATGTAAAATATATAATTGAGTTAATAAAGCCGCATACACACATGGCCTCTTTTTTGTCTTCTTGGGTAAGGCAGCTCCAAAATGCAGGTGTTTCAGCCTAGATCAGTGCTTTCTGTTGGGCGAGCCAGATAAAAAAATAGGAGCATTGCGCTGTGATTGGCTCAGTGTTGTGTCACTCATGGGGACACCATGTCATCCCGAATGGTACGTCCTTAGTAAGGGCAGACGTCGAGAATTTCAGCCCTTGGGTCCTGCTATAGAGTGCAGTCTTACCCTCGCTTTATGCCATTGAGGAAATCCCCGTCGCCATCTTGGTGGGTGGTCCAAATAATTAGCAAAAAGCAAGGGAAGTTTGTAGCCTCTCAGACCCCGTTTTTAGTCGGCTTTGCGAGTGTACAATTATGTTGACTCTGGGGCCTGAAACGCAACATAACTCAATTCGCGACGATTGTACATCCGCTAGGAAAAGTCAACGAAAACTTAAAAACAACATCAATGGAGTGGGAGAAAAATGAATGCAAATAAGTTAGACATTTTGCTACTACGTAAAAAGTAAATATATTTTTGTTTGGTTATCTTTTGGAAATTGTAGAAATAAAACATGTTCCTTCTTCAGAAGTCCCAGCTAGGCAGGCTAACGCTAGTTAGTTAATTTGCTAGCTGTCATACAGTATATGTATATTAATAATTATATATTTAATATAAGTAGACATGCACTCATAGTTGACTGTAAGCTCATATAAAGCACCCACGAGCTACCGGTGGCTGAAAACACAATCATCGTGGGATAAGCAAGTGACGAATTTCCGTCTAAACACCTCCCTCTGCAACTGGATCCTGGGCATCAACCACGCTGATCGTCAACATGGGGTTTTTATAGGGGTCCATTTAAAAATCATACCTTCCTTCCTCGCCCCTTTTTAATTGATTTTTAGATTTTTCTTAAAAATATATATTCCCTCCCTCGCAACTGGATCCTGGACACAACCAGATGGTAAGGGTAGGAAACACACACACACACACACACACACACACACACACAATGTAGAAAATAGTAATAATAAAATAAACACACAAACACACACACACACACACACACACACACACACACACACACACACACACACACACACACACACACACACAAAAAGAGACAATTTCTCAAGTCTTTTTTTTCCGTTGCCTGTAGAAACAACTGAACATGATTAACATTATATAAGGAGTCATACACAGGATAATATATCATTTTTATAACAGGCATTTACACAATGTACACTCATAAGCATGATCATAAATACAACATACATACGGTGTATAAAAAGAACACAAGACAACAACAACAACAGCAGAGAACTGCCTTCCAGTGATAGGTACATTCACTTTAGCAGGACACCATTGGCCAATGTTAACCTTATAGGGTATACAAATACCGTCTTAGTTTAGCTTGTTGTTGACCAGTAGGAATAGTTATTTTTCTCCCACACTGCTCAAGACCCCACAGTACACCGGTCTCAAACTGAACTTCCGAGTGCCGTTTATGACAACCAGGGCGGTATTCATTAGGGCACACCACAACGTAGAAACGAAAACAAGCAGTTGGTAGTTAATTCAGGTGGTCCCTGTCTGTTTCAGGATGTTTTCTTCAGTTTGATGCCTAATGCATATGACTCCTGTTTGGTTGTGACTGGTTGAGACTGGTTGTGACTGGTTGAGGTTCCCGCTCCCTAAAATACCACTATGATTTGGAATTTCCGTCGCTCCACCCTAATAGTAGACCACATGCAGCAAGTCCCGTTTACCTGTTTCGGACAGAGTGGGAAATCCGGATGGTACCGTTTAAGAAAAGACAAGCTTGTGACAAACACAAAGGCAACCACACATTCCCTAGTCATTATGATGACTATTCTGCAATCAAGTCCTACCCCTTGCCCATAACAAGACCGTGATTGTGTTGTTTCAAATACGTGCTTGTTGTAAAGCATGGGATGGCAAGTACAGTACAGTAATGGTATTAGAAGACTAATTTAACCCCAGGTTAATCACTGGTGAGAAGAGACGGACAGACAGACAGACTCTCTATAAGACACACAGGATATTGCACGGTATAGAGAGTGACAGAGAGACTATAGAAGTATTTGTCAGAGTAGCAGAGATATTCGTCTGTCTGTTTAATCCCACTGGACGGTTGAAACTGATGGCCTTTTCTGTGTGAGGTGTTTAAATGCACATTGAGCTCAGAGTAAATGGATGGAAAGGTTCACTCATATTTGAACCAATGTAAACACCTAGGAAGGACGAGTCAGAGGTGAAGGACTTGGCTGGCACCAAGGATGTATGGGACACATACAGAGCATTCGGAAAGTATTCAGACCCCTTGACTTTTCCCACATGTTGTTACGTTACAGCCTTATTCTAAAATGGATTCAATTGTCCCCCCCCCTCATTAATCTAAATACAATACCTCATAATGACAAAGCAAAAACATGTTTTAAGAATATTTTGCAAATGTATACAAAATAAACATAATATTTAAATATTCAGACCCTTTACTCAGTACTTTGTTGAAGCACCTTTGGCAGTGATTACAGCCTCAAGTCTTTTTGGGTATAACACAACACGCTTGGCACACCTGTATTTGGGGAGTTTCTCCCATTCTACTCTGCAGATCCTCTTAAGCTCTGTCAGGTTGGATGGGGAGTGTTGCTGCACAGGTATTTTCAGGTCTCTCCAAAGATGTTCGATTAGGTTCAAGTCCAGGCTCTAGCTGGGCCACTAAAGGACATTCAGAGACCTGTCCTGAAGCTACTCCTACATTGTCTTGGCTGTGTGCTTAGGGTCGTTGTCCGATTGGACGGTGAACCTTCAGTCCTGAGTGCTCTGGAGCATCAAGGATCTCTCTGTACTCTGCTCCGTTCATCTTTCCCTCGATCCTGACTAGTTTCCCAGTCCTTGCCGCTAAAAAACATCCCCAAAGGATGATGCTGTCACCAGCATGCTTCACCGTAGGAATGGTTCAGGTTTCCTCCAGATGTGACACTTGGTATTCAGGCCAAAGAGTTCAATCTTGGTTTCATAAGATATGAAAATATTGTTTCTCGTGGTCTGAGAGTCCCTAAGGTACCTTTTGACAAACTCCTAGTGGGCTGTCATGTGCCTTTTACTGAGGAGTGGCTTCCATCTGGCCATTCTACCATAAAGGTCTGATTGGTAGAGTTCTGCAGAGATGGTTGTCCTTCTGGATTGTTCTCCCATCTCCACAGAGGATCTCTGTCAGAGTGACCATCGGGTTGTTGGTCACCTCCCTGACCAAGGCCCTTCTACCCCAATTGCTCAGTTTGTCCGGGCGGCAAGCTTTAAGAAGAGTCTTGGTGGATCCAAACTTCTTCCATTTAAGAATGATGGAGACCACTGTGTTCTTGGGGACCTTCAATGCCGCAGACATTTTTTAGTACCCTTCCCCAGATCTGTGCCTCGACACAATCTTGTATTGGGGCCCTGGGGACAGTTCCTTCGACCTCATGGCTTGGTTTCTGCTCTGACATGCACTGTCAACTGTGGGACCTTATACAGACAGGTGTGTGCCTTTCCAAATCATGCCCAATCAATTGAATTTACCACAAGTAGACAAGACTCCAATCAAGTGTTAGAAACATCTCAAGGATTATCAATGGAAACGGGATGCACCTGGTCTTAATTTCGAGTCTCATAGCAAAAGGGTCTGAATACTTACGTAAATAAGCTATTTCTATATTATTATAATTTTTTATTAGCAAACATGTCTAAAAACCTGTTTCTGTTGTTTGTTATTGTGTGTAGATGGATGTCAGAGGACTGTGTGTGTGTGGTTGGTTCTCAGTCCTCTGACAGGTACAGTTCATTTGGAAAGTATTCAGACCCATTTACTATTTCCACAATTTTGTTACGTTACAGCCTTATTCTAAAATGGATTAAATAAAACATTTCCCCTCATCAATCTACACACAATAACCCCATAATTACGAAAGCCGGTTTTTAGACATGATCTCTGTGCCATTTTTAGAGACACATTTGCATCCTGTAAGCCCACGCACGCACGCACGCACCCCCCCCCCCCTCTTGGTACAGATAGGATTTCTTCTAAGGTGACAATAGTTTCAACGGTAACTATAACAACAGCAAGAAATTTACCCCCCCCCCCCCCAAAAAAAACAACAAAAAAAACAGATCGAGCCTTGATTTGGTTACTCTTAACACAGATGTTTCAGAACAAATGTAGGATCAATGTAACATCAACGTAGGATTGTGGGGGAACACAGACCAATGGTGGAAAAGGCATGACAATGCATTATATCTGATAAACATTAAAATCCACTGTCACCGTATCAACCACAATGGCAACAGTGGCGTGATGGTTGTAATTTATGTGTCAGAATAGACTGCCATCAGCCTCTTGCTGTTGAATTGTATTTGTTCCACAAGAGAAGAAGTGGCACTAACTGAACACTGGGTCGAGATCATTAGGGTATGCGACAGAAAATGCTGTAAAACAATTTTTTTTGCAGTGTTAAAAATCAACAAAACACAAACAAACAAATAACAAACAAGACCATAACCTGAATCTCACACACTTCCCTTTGCAAAAGATACCGGATAAGAGACGGTTATTATAAACATTGAACGACCCCAGCATTGGAGTTCCTTCCATTTATATATTTTTAATAACATAACAATTAAGTCACATAATACATATTTATAACACATCATCGCCATAGTCTCTTTAACTGGCATAGGAAACAAGTGTCATGAAGGAGCATGCGACCTCATGGACAGGTTGTATTGTGTAAACATGAAAGCGGACGCGAAAGTAGCTGAGTAGCTTGTATCAAAATGGCCCGGAGAGTAGCTGAGTAGCTTGTATCAAAATGGCCCGGAGAGTAGCTGAGTAGCTTGTATCAAAATGGCCGGAGAGTAGCTGAGTAGCTTGTATCAAAAAGACTCGGAGAGTAGCTGAGTAGCTTGTATCAAAATGGCCGGAGAGTAGCTGAGTGGCTCGTATCAAAATGGCCGATTGTCCTCTCAGTCAGTGACTCTGGTTCAAGCCACCGTAGACCTGCGTTCAAAAGAAGGCGCTGTCTACTTGCTTCTCTCTTTTCTTATCTCCAGCCCCCCATTGGCCCCCCGAGGCTCCAGCAGGGGTCGAGGGGCTTGGAAGTCAAAGGTCAGGTGAGTCAAGGCGGCTACCCTCATCCTTTCCTCACTCACTTGCTTTCTGCTGTTTAGTCACTGTTTTATTCCTTTACAGCCTCCCTGCCAGTCCTCCATCTCAGTTCTGAGGCTTCCTCCTTCTTTCATCCATTCATCATTCCATCTCTCTTTTTGTTTCTCCATCACCTTTCACTTCTCCCGCCGAGAGGACGGCACCCAACTGCATCATGGGAAGGGTGGCGTTCCTCCGGGCACTGAGAAGGAGGATAGAGATGGGCAGAGCTAGAGAAGGACAGCAGTGCGAGATGGATGCCCACATGACCCATTCCAGCCCTGTTTCAATTCCTCCCTCCCTCTTTCCCCCCTTACACACTATTGGTATGGAGGATGGAATGCGGTTCGGATGTCTTGTCTCCACTGCAACTCTCCCTCATACCATAAATTCGTTACTGCCATACAGAACCAGCTGTTGGGGCAGTGAGCTGAAGTCTGACTCCCTCCTGTGGCCCTCAGGTGCCTCACGTGGCGAGCTTCTACTCAACCTGAGCCGGTGGCGACTCTTCACCCCCACAGTGCCACTCGGGTCCCCCTCGGACTCCACTAAGGGGGCTCCTAGGCCCAAGGAGCAGGAGGAGAGTAGGGGGCCGGAGGAGGAGGAGAGTAGGGGGCCGGAGCAGGAGGAGATTAGGGGGCCGGAGGAGGAGGAGCGGAAGCGGTAGTTGGGGGATTGAGGTATAATGGAGGAAGAGGAGGAGGAGGTGGAGTCGACCGAGTCGGGTTGTCTCCGGAGGCAGCGGCGGCTCTTGGCTTCAGACTTCCGGGAGTGATAGGTGCCTGTTGAAAGGGTTAGGGTTTTAAAAATATATCCACCCCGCCACGACCCCCTCCCAAGGACAAAATCGCTTTTTTTGTTACATATATACATGTTACATACTACATACACTTCATGACTAAAAGTATGTGGACACCTGCTCGTCGAACATCTCATTCAAAAATCATGAGCATTAATATGGAGTTGGCCCACCCTATTCTGCTATAACAGCCTCCACTCTGCTGGGAAGGCTTTCCACAAGATGTTGGAACATTCCTGCGGGGACTTGCTTCCATTTAGCAAGAAGAGCATTAGTGAGCATTAGATGTTGGGCGATTAGGTCTGACTCGTTCCAATTCATCCCAAAGTTGTGCGATGAAGTTGAGGTCAGGGCTCTGTGCAGACCAGTCAAGTTTTTCCACACCAATCTCAACAAACCATTTCTGTATGGACCTCTCTTTGTGCCTGGGGGTATTGTCATGCTGAAACAGAAAAGGACTTTAACCAAACTGTTGCTACAAAGTTAGAAGCATTGAATCGTTTAGAATGCCATTGTATGTTGTAGTGTTACGATTTCCCTTCACTGGAACTAAAGGGCCTTGCCCGAACCATGAAAAAAATGAACTGACCATTATTCTTCCTCCACCAAACTTTACAGTTGGGGCAGGTAGCGTTCTCCTGACATCTGCCAAACCCAGATTTGTCTGTTTGAGTGCCAGAAGGTGAAGCGTGACTCACTCCAGAGAACGTGTTTCCAATGCTCCAGAGTCCAATGGCGGCGAGCTTTACACCTCTCCAGCCGACGCTTGGCATTGCGCATGATGATCTTAGGCTTGTGTGCGGCTGCTCGGCCATGGAAATCCATTTCATGAAGCTCCCAACGAACAGTTTTTCTGCTGACGTTGCTTCCAGAGTCAGTTTGGAACACGGTAGGGAGTGTTGCAACCGAGGACAGAATTGTTACGCTTCAGCATTCGGCGGTCCCATTCTGTGAGCTTGAGTGGCCTACCACTTCGCGGCTAAGCCGTTGTTCCTCCTAGACGTTTCCACTTCAGAATAACAGCACTTACAGTTGACTGGGGCAGCACTAGCAGGGCAGAAATGTGATGAACTGACTTGTTGGATGACTATGACTTGTACTGAGAAAGTCACTGAGCTCTTCAGTACGGGCCAATCTACTGCCAATGTTTGTCTATGTAGATTGCATGGCGGTGTGCTAGATTTTATACACCTGTCAGCAACAGGTGTGGCTGAAATAGCCTAATTCACTAATTTGAAGAGGTGTTCACATACTTTTGTATAAAGTGTACATGGGGGGTGGCAGATAGCCTGGTGGGTAGGAGCGTTGGGTCAGTAACCGAACGGTTGCTGGTTCGAATCCCGAACCGACAAGGTAAAGAATCTGTCACTCTGCAGGGCACTTAACTGCCCCCCGCACCTCTCTGGTGTGGAAGACACATTTCAGTTGAATGCAGTCAGTTGTAGAATTGACTAGATATCCACTTTTACTTCCCTACATGGTAGAGAAAAGTGTTTACTACACACACACACACCAGTCTCACCAGAGGGGTTGAAGGCGGCTCCTTCAGGGTCCATGTTGAGTTTCTCAGAGCTGTCTGCTGTTCCTATCGAGGCTTCCGACTCCAGAGTCTCGTCATCAGACGCCCGCGGCTCCAAGATCAACATCTCATACGTTAACTCCTCCCTACACACACACACACACACACACACACACACACACACACACACACACACACACACACACACACACACACACACACACACACACACACACACACACACACACACACACACACACACACACACACACACACACACACACACACACACACACACTTATCAAAACTAGAGTAACTGACATTGAATAGACTGATGCCCCTTTAATCACAGATTACTGTATTGTGTGTGTTTTTTGCCCCGCTTTTTCTCAGTCTGCCATGTGTATTTCCTGTTTCAGGTTAGCCTATCATGTATGGACACATGAATGTAAGACGCGTTGGATAAAACCATCTGCTGAATGACATACAGTGACTTGTGAAAGTATTCACCCCCCTTGGCATTTTTCCTATTTTGTTGCCTTACAACCTGGAATTAAAATAGATATTTGGGGGGTTTGTATCATTTGATTTACACAACATGCATACCACTTTGAAGATGCAAAATCATTTTTCTTGTGAAACAAACAAGAATTAAGACAAAAAACTGAAAAACTTGAGCGTGCATAACTATTCACCCCCCCCCCCCAAAGTCAATACTTTGTAGATCCACTTTATGCAACAATTACAGCTGCAAGTCTCTCGGGGTATGTCTCTATACGCTTGGCACATCTAGCCACTGAGATTTTTGCACATTCTTCAAGGCAAAACTGCTCAAGCTGTTGGATGGGTTCTGCTGGTGTGTAGCAACCTTTAAGTCATACCACGGATTCTCAATTGGATTGAGGTCTGAGCTTTGACTAGGCCATTCCAAGACATTTAAATGTTTCCCCTTAAACCACTCAAGTGTTGCTTTAGCAGTACACTTAGGGTCATTGTCCTGCTGGAAGGTGAACCTCCATCCCAGCTTAAATCTCTGGAAGACTGAAACAGGTTTCCCTCAAGAATATCCCTGTATTTAGCACCATCCATCATTCCTTCAATTCTGACCAGTTTCCCAGTCCCTGCCGATGAAAAACATCTCCACAGCATGATGCTGCCACCACCATGCTTCACTGTGTAATGCAGTTGAAACATTTGAGGCATTTATAAGTTATATTCTTCAAGAATCAATGGTTATATAGTAAATGGGTCTTTCTATAACTGCCAGTGAATATTTCCTGTGGGGGTCAAATTGTTATTGGTGTTCTTGGGATGATATGGTGTTCTTGGATAGTGTTCTTGGGGTGATGAGAGGTGCTGGGTTTTCGCCAGACATAGCATTTTCCTTGATGGCCAAAAAGCTCAATTATAGTCTGACCAGAGGACCTTCCATATGTTTGGGGAGTCTCCCACATGCCTCTTGGCGAACATCAAACGTGTTTGTAATGGCGTTCTTCGTTTGTCGAAAGAGAGTCGGACCGAAATGCAGCGTGGTGGTTACTCATGTCTTTAATGAAACAATCGCGATACAAGAAATAACTGAATAAATACAAAAACAACAAACGGATCGTGAAACCTAATACAGCCTATCTGGTGAACACTACACAGAGACAGGAACAATCACCCACCAAATACACAGTGAAACCCCGGCTACCTAAATACGGTTCCCAATCAGAGACAACGAGAATCACCTGACTCTGATTGAGAACCGCCTCAGGCAGCCAACCTATGCTACACCCCTACTCAGCCGCAATCCCAATGCCTACAAAACCCCAATACAAAACACAACATATAAACCCATGTCACACCCTGGCTTACCCAAACATATACCAAAAACACAAAATATAATGACCAAGGCGTGACAGAACCCCCCCCCCTAAGGTGCGGACTCCGGGACGCACCTCAAGAGCATAGGGAGGGTCCGGGTGGGCATCTGTCCATGGTGGCGGTTCTGGCTCGGGACGTGGACCCCACTCCATTAATGTCATAGTTCCTCCCCTTCGCGTCCTGGGATAATTCACCCTCGCCGCCGACCATGGCCGAATAGTCCTCACCCAGAACCCCACTGGACTGAGGGGCAGCTCGTGACTGAGGGGCAGCTCGGGACTGAGGGGCGGCTCGGGACTGAGGCAGCTCGGGACTGAGGGGCAGCTCGGGACTGAGGGGCAGCTCGGGACTGAGGGGCAGCTCAGAACTGAGGGGCAGCCCGGAACTGAGGGGCAGCCCAGTACTGAGAGAAAGCCCAGCACTGAGAGAAAGCCCAGCACTGAGAGGAAGCCCAGTACTGAGAGGAAGCCCAGTACTGAGATGAAGCTCAGGCAGGTAGTAGGCTCCGGTAGATCCTGGCTGGCTGGCGGATCTGGAAGATTCTGGTTGACTAGCAGATCTGGAAGAGACTGGTTGACTAGCAGATCTGGAAGAGACTGGTTGACTAGCAGATCTGGAAGAGACTGGTTGACTGGCAGATCTGGAAGAGACTGGTTGACTGGCAGATCTGGAAGAATCTGGTTGACTGGCAGATCTAGAAGATCATGGCAGACTGACAGCTCTGGCTGCTCCTTGCAGACTGGCAGCTCCTTGCAGACTGGCAGCTCCTTCCAGACTGACAGCTCTAGCTGCTCCATGCAGGCTGACAGCTCCCTGCAGACTGACAGCTCCTTCCAGACTGACAGCTCCTTGCAGACTGGCAGCTCCTTGCAGACTGACAGCTCCTTGCAGACTGGCAGCTCTTTGCAGACTGACAGCTCCTTGCAGACTGACAGCTCTGGCTGCTCCATGCAGGCTGACAGCTCCTTGCAGACTGACAGCTCCTTGCAGACTGGCAGCTCTTTGCAGACTGGCAGCTCTTTGCAGACTGACAGCTCTGGCTGCTTCATACAGACTGACAGCTCTGGCTGCTTCATACAGACTGACATCTCTGGCTGCTTCATGCAGACTGATAGCTCTGGCTGCTTCATACAGACTGACAGCTCTGGCTGCTTCATGCAGACTGATAGCTCTGGCTGCTTCATACAGACTGACAGCTCTGGCTGCTTCATGCAGGCTGGAGGCTCTAGAAGCGCTGAGCAGGCGGGAGACTCCGGTAGCGCAGAAGAGGAGAAAGGCTCTGATAGCGCTGAACAGACAGGAGACTCCAGCAGCGCTGTATTGGAGGAAGGCTCTGATAGCGCTGAACAGGCGGGAGGCTCCGGCAGCGCAGGAGAGGCGAGGTGCACTGTAGGCCTGATGCGTGGTGCTGGCACTGGTGGTACTGGGCCGAGGACACGCACAGGAAGCCTGGTGCGGGGAGCTGCCACCGGAGGGCTGGTGTGTGGAGGTGGCACAGGGTGGGCTAGACCGTGAAGGCGTACTGGAGATCTTGAGAGCAGTGTTGGCACAGGACGTGCAAGACTAGAGATGTGCACAGGAGGCCTGGTGCGTGAGGCTGGCACATTTTTCACCAGCCGACTAACACGCACCTCAGGACGAATATGGAGCGCTAACCCAGGTGCCATCAAATCCCGACACGCTCCGTCGGACGAATATCGTACCTATAGCACCATACTAGCAACTCCCTCATTACTCTCTCCTCCACTTTTCCCATTAGCTCCTTCACAGTCTTTGCTTCGCTCACCTCTAACACCGGCTCTGGTTCTGGTCTCCTCTTTGGCTCCTCACGATAAACAAGGAGAGTTGGCTCAGGTCTATCTCCTGACTCAGCCACTCTCCCTCTGAGCCCCCCCCCCCCGAATACATTTTTGGGGCTGCTTTTCGGGCTTCCTTGCCAACCGTGTTCCCTCGTATCGTCGGCTCCTATCTCCTGCTGCCTCTGCTCTCCTAAGTGCCTCCACCTGTTCCCATGGGATGCGATCTCTTCCGGCCAGTATCTCCTCCCAAGTGTAACAACCTTTACCATCCAACACGTCTTCCCATGTCCATTCTCCGAATAATTCATCCTCCTTTTGCTGCTCCTGCTGTCGCTGCCTGTTACCATGCCACTCGGTCCGTGTGTGATGGGTGATTCTGTAACGGCGTTCTTCGTTTGTCGAAAGAGAGTTGCCCCTTGCTTAGTGGTGTTGCAGACTCTGGGGCCTTTCAGAACAGGTGTATATATACTGAGATCAGGTGACAGATCATGTGACACTTAGATTGCACACAGATTATTTAAATAATGATGTGACTTCTGAAGGTAATTGGTTGCTCCAGATCTGATTTAGGGGTTTTATAGCAAAGGGGGTGAATACATACGCACACACTACTTTTCCATATTTATACATTTTTTACATTTTTTTGAAACAAGTCATTATTTAAAACTTCATGTCATGCCTTGGTCATTATATTTTGTGTTTTTGGTATATGTTTGGGTAAGCCAGGGTGTGACATGGGTTTATATGTTGTGTTTCGTATTGGGGTTTGTAGTAATTGGGATTGTGTATGATTAGGGGTGTGTCTAGTTAGGCTTGGCTGCCTGGGGCGATTCTCAATCAGAGTCAGGTGCTTGTCGTTGTCTCCGATTGAGAACCGTATTTAGACAGCCTGACTTTCGCGTTGTATTTTGTGGGTGTTTGTTCCTGTCTTAGTGTTGTAGTCACCAGATAGGCTGTAATAGGTTTCACGTTTCGTTTGTTGTTTTCATATACAGTTATTTCATGTACCGCGATATTCCTTCATTAAAGTCATGAGTAACCTACACGCTGCATTTCGGTCTGACTCTCTTCATTCAACAGACGAACGACGTTACACTTCACTTCACCAATTCGGACTATTTTGTGTCTGTCCATTACATGAAGTCAAAATAAAAATACATTTAAATTACAGGTTATAAGGCAACAAAATAGGAAAAATGCCAAGGGGAATGAATACTTTTACAAGGCACTGTATTACCATCTGCTAAATGACGCATATATTACCATCTGCTAAATGACGCATATATTACCATCTGCTAAATGACATATATATTAACATCTGCTAAATGACATATATATTACCATCTTCTAAATGACATATATTACCATCTGCTAAATGACATATATATTACCATCTGATAAATGACAGATATATATTACCATCTGCTAAGTGACATATAAATTACCATCTGCTAAATTACATATATTACCATCTGCTAAATAACATATATATTACCATCTGCTAAATGATGTATATATTACCATCTGCTAAATTACATGTATTACCATCTGCTAAATAACATATATTACCATCTGCTAAATGACATATTACCATCTGCTAAATAACATATATATTACCATCTGCTAAATGACGCATATATTACCATCTGCTAAATGACATATATTACCATCTGCTAAATAACATATATATTACCATCTGCTAAATGACGCATATATTACCATCTGCTAAATGACATATATTACCATCTGCTAAATAACATATATATTACCATCTGCTAAATGACATATATATTACCATCTGCTAAATAACATATATATTACCATCTGCTAAATAACATATATATTACAATCTGCTAAATGACATATATATTACCATCTGCTAAATGACATATATTACCATCTGCTAAATAACATATATATTACCATCTGCTAAATAACATATATATTACCATCTGCTAAATGACGCATATATTACCATCTGCTAAATGACATATATATCACCATCTGCTAAATGACATGTATTACCATCTGCTAAATAACATATATTACCATCTGCTAAATGACATGTATTACCATCTGCTAAATGACATATAATACCGTCTGCTAAATGACATATATATCACCATCTGCTAAATGACATATATTACCATCTGCTAAATGACATATATATCACCATCTGCTAAATGACGCATATATTACCGTCTGCTAAATGACATATATATCACCATCTGCTAAATGACGCATATATTATTGTTATTATATATTACCCTGTCTACAGAATTACTCATTGAGCAGAACTAGGCTCTTTCTCTTGTTATCAACAAAGTTGTTCCCAAGACAATATACATTACTGAAGTGGTCACCAACCGGTCATTCGCCAAGGAATTCCTAGTCGATCGCCAAACATTTCTGTAAAAAACCCAACAATAAAGCCTTGTGTTCCATGACTAGAGAGAGACTGTCAACGAATACAGCAGAGAGTTGCCGTTTTCATGAGTGAGTTCATATTTAAGTTTTCCCTCAGCACTGTCAACACTTTTATAAGTCATAAAATGAGCTTCTCCACTCGCTCTGTAACCAGCTGTAATGAATGAGTAGAAAAGTGTATCTATAGCCTTAGGTTGTTATTATTATTAGCGGCTTGGGTCTTTTTTAATATAGAGGAATATTTCACTTCCTCAGTTCATAGGAGTAACAACATGAATTTGTGCACGAGGCAGAAGTAATGCGGTGCGACTCGAGTTTCCCTATCAGCTGGAAGACGGTCCTTTTTGGTCAGTGTCAGTGGAGGAAAGAGAGAGTGGATGGATGTAGAGAGATGGACCCTCAGTCTGCTGAGACTGACCCTCAGTCTGTTGCTCTCTCCCTCCGCTGAGACTGACCCTCAGTCTGCTGCTCTCTCCCTCCACTGAGACTGACCCTCAGTCTGCTGCTCTCTCCCTCCGCTGAGACTGACCCTCAGTCTGCTGCTCTCTCTCTCTGCTGAGACTGACCCTCAGTCTGCTGAGACTGACCCTCAGTCTGTTGCTCTCTCCCTCTGCTGAGACTGACCCTCAGTCTGCTGCTCTCTCCCTCCGCTTAGACTGACCCTCAGTCTGCTGCTCTCTCCCTCTGCTGAGACTGACCCTCAGTCTGCTGCTCTCTCCCTCTGCTGAGACTGACCCTCAGTCTGCTGCTCTCTCCCTCTGCTGAGACTGACCCTCAGTCTGCTGCTCTCTCCCTCCGCTGAGACTGACCCTCAGTCTGCTGCTCTCTCCCTCCGCTGAGATTGACCCTCAGTCTGCTGCTCTCTCCCTTCGCTGAGACTGACCCTCAGTCTGCTGTTCTCTCCCTCCGCTGAGACTGACCCTCAGTCTGACCCTCAGTCTGCTCCTCAGTGTGCTGCTCTCTCCCTCCGCTGAGACTGACCCTCAGTCTGCTGCTCTCTCCCTCCGCTGAGACTGACCCTCAGTCTGCTCTCTCCCTGCTAGACTGACCCTCCTCTCTCCCTCCGCTGAGACTGACCCTCAGTCTGCTGCTCTCTCCCTCCGCTGAGACTGACCCTCAGTCTGCTGCTCTCTCCCTCCGCTTAGACTGACCCTCAGTCTGCTGCTCTCTCCCTCCGCTGAGACTGACCCTCAGTCTGCTGCTCTCTCCCTCCGCTGAGACTGACCCTCAGTCTGCTGTTCTCTCCCTCCGCCGAGACTGACCCTGAGACTGACCCTCAGTCTGACCCTCAGTCTGCTCCTCGGTGTGCTGCTCTCTCCCTCCGCTGAGACTGACCCTCAGTCTGCTGCTCTCTCCCTCCGCTTAGACTGACCCTCAGTCTGCTGCTCTCTCCCTCCGCTGAGACTGACCCTCAGTCTGCTGCTCTCTCCCTCCGCTGAGACTGACCCTCAGTCTGCTGCTCTCTCCCTCCGCTGAGACTGACCCTCAGTCTGCTGCTCTCTCCCTCCGCTGAGACTGACCCTCAGTCTGCTGCTCTCTCCCTCCGCTGAGACTGACCCTCAGTCTGCTGCTCCGCTGAGACTGACCCTCCGCTGAGACTGACCCTCAGTCTGCTGCTCTCTCCCTCCGCTGAGACTGACCCTCAGTCTGCTGCTCTCTGAGACCCTCCGCTGAGACTGACCCTCAGTCTGCTGCTCTCTCCCTCCGCTGAGACTGACCCTCAGTCTGCTGCTCTCTCCCTCTGCTGAGACTGACCCTCATTCTGCTGCTCTCTCCCTCCTCTGAGACGGACCCTCAGTCTGTTGCTCTCTCCCTCCGCTGAGACTGACCCTCAGTCTGCTGCTCTCTCCCTCCACTGAGACTGACCCTCAGTCTGCTGCTCTCTCCCTGCTGAGACTGTCTGCTCTCCCTCCGCTGAGACTGTCAGTCTGCTGCTCTCTCCCTCCGCTGAGACTGACCCTCAGTCTGCTGCTCTCTCCCTCTGCTGAGACTGACCCTCAGTCTGCTGCTCTCTCCCTCCGCTGAGACTGAGTCCCTCAGTCTGCTGCTCTCTCCCTCCGCTGAGACTGACCCTCAGTCTGACTGCTGAGACTGACCCTCAGTCTGCTGCTCTCTCCCTCCGCTGAGACTGACCCTCAGTCTGCTGCTCTCTCCCTCCGCTGAGACTGACCCTCAGTCTGCCTCTCCCTCCGCTGAGACTGACCCTCAGTCTGCTGCTCTCTCCCTCCGCTGAGACTGACCCTCAGTCTGCTGCTCTCTCCTCCGCCTGACCTCAGTCAGTCTGCTGCTCTGAGACTGACCCTCCGCTGAGACTGACCCTCAGTCTGCTGCTCTCTCCCTCCGCTGAGACTGACCCTCAGTCTGCTGCTCTCTCCCTCCGCTGAGACTGACCCTCAGTCTGCTGCTCTCTCCCTCCGCTGAGACTGACCCTCAGTCTGCTGACCCTCAGTCTGCTGCTCTGAGACTGACCCTCTCCTGCTCTCTCCCTCCGCTGAGACTGACCCTCTGCTGTCTGTCTGCTGCTCTCTCCCTCCGCTGAGACTGACCCTCAGTCTGCTGCTCTCTCCCTCCGCTGAGACTGACCCTCAGTCTGCTGCTCTCTCCCTCTGCTGAGACTGACCCTCATTCTGCTGCTCTCTCCCTCCTCTGAGACGGACCCTCAGTCTGTTGCTCTCTCCCTCCGCTGAGACTGACCCTCAGTCTGCTGCTCTCTCCCTCCACTGAGACTGACCCTCAGTCTGCTGCTCTCTCCCTCCGCTGAGACGGACCCTCAGTCTGCTGCTCTCTCCCTCCGCTGAGACTGACCATCAGGTGCGGGCACCATCAGCCCAGTAAAATAACAATAAAAAGTACATTATTTAAACGTGAGTCACTCAGCTGTGTCCTACAAGTAAATACAACAACTGATCTATTACCAGTGTGATCATATTGCACATCTCAAATTTTGAAATACATATTTATTTAAATGGTCTGAACAATGCATTGGCAGGGCAATTCAAGCAAAGCCAATATGCAGTGAAAATGTATTGGGCCTATAGCCTACTGCACAAACATTATTGATACAGAACTGTTTTTAATTGGTTAATGTTGCAAAGGCTTACGTTTAAATCGGAGCGGTAAATCTCAGCTTGGATTTTGACTCAGAAAGTGATCTTGAGTCAGAAAAGGTTTCTGACCACTGCTTTACTGTACTTTGATTTTTGAGAAAGAGCCCTAGAGTACTAGAGTTCTAGAGTACTAGAGTTCTAGAGTACTAGAGTTGTTCTAGAGTACTAGAGTTGTTCTAGAGTACTAGAGTTCTAGAGTTGTTCTAGAGTATTATTATTATTACTAGAGTTGTTCTAGAGTACTAGAGTTCTAGAGTACTAGAGTTCTAGAGTTCTAGAGTACTGGAGTTGTTCTAGAGTACTAGAGTTGTTCCAGAGTTCTAGAGTATTAGAGTTTTAGTAGAGTATAGTGACGTGTGAATACTGTTAATAATAAGGGACAATCAGGCTCACTTCTCTCTCTGCAGGCCCTCAATCTGCTCCGTGAGGACCCTCTCTTCCTGCTGCATGGTGGCCTGCTGCTGTTCTGTCAGCCCTGGCTCTGCCCTCTCCTCCTCTGCACTCTCCCCGTCCACAACCGGGAGCACTCTGGGGCTGAGGGGCGGGGAGGGCGTGTGGTGGCTGCTACCCCTCCGCAGACGACCTTTGCCCTATAGGACACAGGACACAAAGCTAGTTAGGATAGAAGCTAGGCTATAAAAATCATCTAGACTAGGCTAGGTCACTAGATAGGATAGAATTAGATAGGCTAAGCTATTAGGCTAGGCTAAGCTATTAGGCTAGGCTACAATGGGCTATTAGTTAGGATAGAGGCTGATCTAATGGTTCACATCGGACTCAGTGTCATGATTATTGTTTCTACTAACGACACACACAGTGGAGACAGCCTGAGACATGAGTGTTCAATATAGTTGGACAGAAAACTCAATGTGTGACATAGTTGACGAGGGTCATTTAAACAGTGAAAAGAGTTGACGAGGGTCATTTAAACAGTGATATAGTTGACGAGGGTCATTTATACAGTGATATAGTTGACGAGGGTCATTTAAACAGTGAAAAGAGTTGACGAGGGTCATTTATACAGTGATACGGTTGACGAGGGTCATTTATGCAGTGATACGGTTGACGAGGGTCATTTATACAGTGATACGGTTGACGAGGGTCATTTAAACAATGATACGGTTGACGAGGGTCATTTATGCAGTGATACGGTTGACGAGGGTCATTTATACAGTGATGCGGTTGACGAGGGTCATTTATACAGTGATACGGTTGACGAGGGTAATTTATACTGTGATACGGTTGACGAGGGTCATTTATACAGTGATACGGTTGACGAGGGTCATTTATACTGTGGATACGGTTGACGAGGGTCATTTATACAGTGATACGGTTGACGAGGGTCATTTATACAGTGATACGGTTGACGAGGGTCATTTATACAGTGATACGGTTGACGAGGGTCATTTAAACTGTGATACGGTTGACGAGGGTCATTTATACAGTGATACGGTTGACGAGGGTCATTTATACAGTGATACGGTTGACGAGGGTCATTTATACAGTGATACAGTTGACGAGGGTCATTTATATAGTGATACGGATGACGAGGGTCATTTATACAGTGATAGGGTTGACGAGGGTCATTTATACAGTGATACAGTTGACGAGGGTCATTTATACAGTGATACAGTTGACGAGGGTCATTTATACAGTGATACAGTTGACGAGGGTCATTTATACAGTTGACGAGGGCTCCGGGCAGCCGAGCGGAAATGGAGGAAAACTCGCCTCCCTGCGGACCTGGCATCCTTTCACTCCCTCCTCTCTACATTTTCCTCCTCTGTCTCTGCTGCTAAAGCCACTTTCTACCACGCTAAATTCCAAGCATCTGCCTCTAACCCTAGGAAGCTCTTTGCCACCTTCTCCTCCCTCCTGAATCCTCCTCCCCCCTCCTCCCTCTCTGCAGATGACTTCGTCAACCATTTTGAAAAGAAGGTCGACGACATCCGATCCTCGTTTGCTAAGTCAAACGACACCGCTGGTTCTGCTCACACTGCCCTACCCTGTGCTCTGACCTCTTTCTCCCCTCTCTCTCCAGATGAAATCTCGCGTCTTGTGACGGCCGGCCGCCCAACAACCTGCCCGCTTGACCCTATCCCCTCCTCTCTTCTCCAGACCATTTCCGGAGACCTTCTCCCTTACCTCACCTCGCTCATCAACTCATCCCTGACCGCTGGCTACGTCCCTTCCGTCTTCAAGAGAGCGAGAGTTGCACCCCTTCTGAAAAAACCTACACTCGATCCCTCCGATGTCAACAATTACAGACCAGTATCCCTTCTTTCTTTTCTCTCCAAAACTCTTGAACGTGCCGTCCTTGGCCAGCTCTCCCGCTATCTCTCTCTGAATGACCTTCTTGATCCAAATCAGTCAGGTTTCAAGACTAGTCATTCAACTGAGACTGCTCTCCTCTGTATCACGGAGACGCTCCGCACTGCTAAAGCTAACTCTCTCTCCTCTGCTCTCATCCTTCTAGATCTATCGGCTGCCTTCGATACTGTGAACCATCAGATCCTCCTCTCCACCCTCTCCGAGTTGGGCATTTCCAGCGGGGCCCACGCTTGGATTGCGTCCTACCTGACAGGCCGCTCCTACCAGGTGGCGTGGCGAGAATCTGTCTCCTCACCACGCGCTCTCACCACTGGTGTCCCCCAGGGCTCTGTTCTTGGCCCTCTCCTATTCTCGCTATACACCAAGTCACTTGGTTCTGTCATAACCTCACATGGTCTCTCCTATCATTGTTATGCAGACGACACACAATTAATCTTCTCCTTTCCCCCTTCCGACGACCAGGTGGCGAATCGCATCTCTGCATGTCTGGCAGACATATCAGTGTGGATGACGGATCACCACCTCAAGCTGAACCTCGGCAAGACGGAGCTGCTCTTCCTCCCGGGGAAGGACTGCCCGTTCCATGATCTCGCCATCACGGTTGACAACTCCATTGTGTCCTCCTCCCAGAGCGCCAAGAACCTTGGCGTGATCCTGGACAACACCCTGTCGTTCTCAACCAACATCAAGGCGGTGGCCCGTTCCTGTAGGTTCATGCTCTACAACATCCGCAGAGTACGACCCTGTCTCACACAGGAAGCGGCGCAGGTCCTAATCCAGGCACTTGTCATCTCCCGTCTGGATTACTGCAACTCGCTGTTGGCTGGGCTCCCTGCCTGTGCCATTAAACCCCTTCAACTCATCCAGAACGCCGCAGCCCGTCTGGTGTTCAACCTTCCCAAGTTCTCTCACGTCACCCCGCTCCTCCGTTCTCTCCACTGGCTTCCAGTTGAAGCTCGCATCCGCTACAAGACCATGGTGCTTGCCTACGGAGCTGTGAGGGGAACGGCACCTCAGTACCTCCAGGCTCTGATCAGGCCCTACACCCAAACAAGGGCACTGCGTTCATCCACCTCTGGCCTGCTCGCCTCCCTACCACTGAGGAAGTACAGCTCCCGCTCAGCCCAGTCAAAACTGTTCGCTGCGCTGGCCCCCCAATGGTGGAACAAACTCCCTCACGACGCCAGGACAGCGGAGTCAATCACCACCTTCCGGAGACACCTGAAACCCCACCTCTTTAAGGAATACCTAGGATAGGATAAGTAATCCCTCTCACCCCCCCCTTTAAGATTTAGATGCACTATTGTAAAGTGACTGTTCCACTGGATGTCATAAGGTGAATGCACCAATTTGTAAGTCGCTCTGGATAAGAGCGTCTGCTAAATGACTTAAATGTAAATGTGAATGATACGGTTGACGAGGGTCATTTATACAGTGATACAGTTGACGAGGGTAATTTATACAGTGATACGGTTGACGAGGGTCATTTATAAAGTGATGTGCATATTTTTCTTGACTATTTTTATGCAGCGTTATGACAAAGCTACTTCACGAGTGTTATAAAACCAACAAACTGTAGCGGACACGCACGCGCACATAGTCATGACCTTTTGACCTGTGTTAGGCTGAGTGTTATTATGTTGTGAAGCAAAAACATATTAAAAAAATATTTGGTTGGGTTTGGTTTGGTCGGGATGCAACACTTCAAAACAGAAATTAAACAAAGCATGCTAACAGAAACCAACCACTGCTCTCCTTATCTGTCCAATGAACCAACCACTGCTCTGCCTATCTGCTCAACGGCATTAACCACTGCTCTGCCTATCTGTCCAACGAACCAACCACCGCTCTGCATATCTGTCCAACAAACCAACCACCGCTCTGCCTATCTGTCCAACGAACCAACCACCGCTCTGCCCATCTATCCAACGAATCAACCACTGCTCTGCCTATCTGTCCAACGAACCTACCACTGCTCTGCCCATCTGTCCAACGAACCAACCACTGCTCTGCCTATTTGTCCAACGAACTAACCACTGCTCTGCCCATCTGTCCAACAAACCAACCACTGCTCTGCCATCTGTCCAACGAACCAACCACTGCTCTACCAATCTGTCCAACGAACCAACCACTGCTCTGCCTATTTGTCCAATGAACCAACCACTGCTCTGCCCATCTGTCCAACGAACCAACCACTGCTCTGCCCATCTGTCCAACGAACCAACCACTGCTCTGCCCATCTGTCCAACGAACCAACCACTGCTCTGCCTATCTGTCCAACGAACCAACCACTGCTCTACCAATCTGTCCAACGAACCAACCACTGCTCTGCCTATTTGTCCAACGAACCAACCACTGCTCTGCCCATCTGTCCAACGAACCAACCACTGCTCTGCCCATCTGTCCAACGAACCAACCACTGCTCTGCCCATCCGTCCAACGAACCAACCACTGCTCTGCCTATCTGTCCAATGAACTAACCACTGCTCTGCCCATCTGTCCAACGAACTAACCACTGCTCTGCCCATCTGTCCAACAAACCAACCACTGCTCTGCCATCTGTCCAACGAACCAACCACTGCTCTACCAATCTGTCCAACGAACCAACCACTGCTCTGCCTATTTGTCCAACGAACCAACCACTGCTCTGCCCATCTGTCCAACGAACCAACCACTGCTCTTCCCATCTGTCCAACGAACCAACCACTGCTCTGCCTATTTGTCCAACGAACCAACCACTGCTCTGCCCATCTGTCCAACAAACCAACCACTGCTCTGCCAATCTGTCCAACGAACCAACCACTGCTCTGCCCATCTGTCCAACAAACCAACCACTGCTCTGCCTATTTGTCCAACGAACCAACCACTGCTCTGCCCATCTGTCCAACGAACCAACCACTGCTCTGCCCATCTGTCCAACGAACCAACCACTGCTCTGCCTATTTGTCCAACGAACCAACCACTGCTTTTCCCATCTGTCCAACGAACCAACCACTGCTCTGCCCATCTGTCCAACGAACAAACCGACTACTCTGCCTATCTGTCCAACGAACCAACCACTACTCTGCCTATCTATCCAACGAACCAACCACAGATCTCATTGTTAACAGACACTAAGCACTCCTCTGCCTATCTGTCCAATGAACCAACCACAGCTCTCATTTCGATCACGTGACCTAGTAATGACCGTTGACAGTCATAATACATTCATCATAGAACTGTTTGTATTAACACATAATAAATTAAAGGTGGATATTTATTACAAATCAATGGTGCCATCGGTGTGCATTTGCAAAGTATTCAGACCCCTAGACTTTTTCCACATTTTGTTACATTACAGCCTTATTCTAAAATTGATTACATTTTTTTTTGCTCTCATCAATATACGCACACAACCAATACCCTATCATTTATTTTATTTCACCTTTATTTAACCAGGTAGGCTAGTTGAGAACACCTTTATTTAACCAGGTAGGCTAGTTGAGAACACCTTTATTTAACCAGGTAGGCTAGTTGAGAACACCTTTATTTAACCAGGTAGGCTAGTTGAGAACACCTTTATTTAACCAGGTAGACTAGTTGAGAACACCTTTATTTAACCAGGTAGGCTAGTTGAGAACACCTTTATTTAACCAGGTAGGCTAGTTGAGAACATCTTTATTTAACCAGGTAGGCTAGTTGAGAACACCTTTATTTAACCAGGTAGGCTAGTTGAGAACAAGTTCTCTGTCATGTTTTGTCTTATATTGTGTTGTCATTTTGCTTTCCCTTCTGTTCGTTTCCCCCTGCTGGTCTTATTAGGTTCGTTCCCTTTTTCTCTCTCCCTCCCTCTCTCTCTTCTCTCTATCGTTCCGTTCCTGCTCCCAGCTGTTCCTATTCCCCTACTCAATCATCTAGTCTTTTCACACCTGTTCCGTATCTTGCCCTCTGATTAGAGTCCCTATTTCTCCCCTTGTTTTCCGTTTCTGTCCTGTCGGATCATTGTATGATGTTCGCCGTGCTGTGTCTTTGTCTCGCCCTGTCGTGTCTTGTTTCCCTCAGATGCTGCGTGTGAGCAGGTGTCTGAGTCTGCTACGGTCGGTGCCTTCCCGAGGCAACCTACAGTTAATGGTCGAGTCTCCAGTCTGTCCTCGTCACTACGAGTGGAATTAAGTTTTTTATGTTTTGTTTTCTGCTCTGATTGTCCAGGAGTATTGCTTATATCCTTTACTGGAATAAAGACTCTGTTTTCGCCAAGTCGCTTTTGGGTCCTCATTCACCTGCATAACATTCTCATTTGCATCTGTGACCTGGCCAAGATAAAGCAAAGCAGTTCGACACATACAACAACACAGAGTTATACATGGAATAAACAAACATACCGTCAATAATACAGTGGAAAAAGTCTAAATACAATGTGTGCAAATGAGGTAGGATAAGGGAGGTAAGGCAATAAATAGACCATGGTGGCGAAGTAATTACAAATTAGCAATTACACACTGGAATGGTAGATGTGCAGAAGATGAATGTGCAAGTAGAGATACTGGGGTGCAAACGAGCAGGATAAATAAATAAATACAGTAGGGGGATGAGGTATTTGGATGGGCTATTTACAGATGGGCTATTTACAGTGTCCCAGAACCTTTTTAAGTTTGTGCTACAGGATGCACATTTCTGCTTGAAAAAGCTAGCCTCAGCTTTCCTAACTGCCTGTGTATATTGGTTCCTGACTTCCTCGAAATGTTGCATGTCGTGGGGGCTAATCGATGCTAATGCAAAATGCCACAGAATGTTTTTGTGCTGGTCAAGGGCAGTCAGGTCTGGAGAGAACAAAGGGCTATATCTGTTCCTGGTTCTACATTTTTGAATGGGGCATGCTTACTTAAGATGGTGAGGATGGCACTTTTAAAGAATAACCAGGCATCCTCTACTGACGGGATGAGGTCAATATCCTTCCAGGATACCCGGGCCAGGTCGATTAGAAAGGCCTGCTCGCTGAAGTGTTTTAGGGAGCGTTTGACAGTGATGAGTGGAGGTCGTTTGACCGCAGACCCATTACGGATGCAGGCAATGAGGCAGTGATCGCTGAGATCTTGGTTGAAAACAGGAGAGGTGTATTTGGAGGGCAAGTTGCTTAGGATGATATCTATGAGGGTGCCCGTGTTTACGGATTTGGGGTTGTACCTGATGGGTACATTTATAATTTGTGTGAGATTGAGGGCATCAAGCTTAGATTGTAGGATGGCCAGGGTGTTAAGCATGTCCCAGTTTAGGTCACCTAGCAGCACGAACTCTGAAGATAGATGGGGGGCAATCAATTTACATATGGTGTCCAGGGCACAGCTGGGGACAGAGGGTGGTCTATATCAAGCGGCAATGATTAGACACTTGTTTCTGGAAAGGTGGATTTTTAAAAGTAGGAAGCTCGATTGTTTGAGTACAGACCTGGATAGGAAGACAGAATTCTGCAGGCTATCTCTGCAGTAGATTGCAACACCGCCCCCTTTGGCAGTTCTATCTTGTCAGAAAATGTTATGGTTAGGGATGAAAATTTCAGGGTTTTTGGTGGTCTTCCTAAGCCAGGATTCAGACACGGCTAGGACATCCGGGTTGGCAGAGGGTGCTAAAGCAGTGAATGAAACAAACTTAGGGAGGAGGCTTCTAATGTTAACATGCATGAAAATAATGTCAAAGCAAAAACAGGTTTTTAGAAATGTTTTTTAACACCTCAACGTCAACAGTCAAGCGGCGACTCCAGGATGCTGGTCTTCTAGGCAGAGATACAAAGAAAAAGCCATATCTCAGACTGGCCAATACAAATAAAAGATTAAGACGGGCAAAAGAACACAGACACTGGACAGAGGAACTCTGCCTAGAAGGCCAGCATCCCGAAGTCGCCTCTTCACTGCTGACATTGAGACTGGTATTTTACGGGTACTATTTAATGAAGCTGCCAGTTGATGACTTGTGAGACGTCTGTTTCTCAAACTAGACACTAATGTACTTGTCCTCTTGCTCAGTTGTGCACCAGGACCGCCCACTCCTCTTTCTACTCTGGTTAGAGACAGTTTGCGCTGTTCTGTGAAGGGAGTAGGACACAGCATTGTAACAGATCTTCAGTTTCTTGGCAATTTCTTGCATGGAATAGCCTTCATTTTTTCAGAACAAGAATAGACTAACTAGTTTCAGAAGAAAGTTCTTCTGTTTCTGGCCATTTTGAGCCTGTAATCGAACCCACAAATTCTGATTGCTCCAGATACTCAACTAGTCTAAAGAAGGCCAGTTTTATTGCATCTTTCATCAGAACAACAGTTTTCAGCTGTGCTAACATAATTGCAAAAGGGTTTTCTAATGACCAATTAGCCTTGTAAAATGATAAACTTGGATTAGCTAACACAACGTGCCATTGGAATACAGGAGTGATGGTTGCCGATAATGGGGCTCTGTACGCCTATGTAAATATTCCTTTTAAAAAATCTGCCGTTTCTAGCTTCAATAGTAATTTACAACATTAACCATGTCTACACTGTATTTCTGATCAATGTGATGCTATTTTAATGGGCAAAAAATTTGCTTTTCTTTAAAAAACATGGACATTTCTAAGTGACCCCCAACTTTTGAACAGAAGTGTAAGTATTCAGACCCTTTACTCAGTACTCTGTTGAAGCACCTTTGGCAACGATTACAGCTTTGAGTCATCTTGGGTATTACGCTACAAGCTTGGCACACCTGTATTTGGGGAGTTTCTCTCATTCTTCTCTGCAGATCCTCTCAAACTCTGTCAGGTTGGATGTGGAGCATCGTTGCACAGATATTTTCAGGTCTCTCCAAAGATGTTTAATTGGGTTCAAGTCCGGGCTCTGGCTGGGCCACTAAAGGACATTCAGAGACTCGTCCCAAAGCCAATTGGCTATGTGCTTAGGGTCGTTGACCTGTTGGAAGGTGAACCTTCGCCCCAGTCTGAGGTCCTGAGCACTCTGGATCTCTGTACTTTTCTCCGTTCATCTTTCCCTCGATCCTGACTAGTCTCCCAGGCTTTGCCTTTGAAAACCATCCCCACAGCATGATGCTGCCACCCCCATGCTTGACCGTAGGGATGGTGCCTTGGCGCTTGGCATTCAAGACAAAGTGTTCGATCTTGGTTTCATCAGACCAGAGATTATTGTTTCTCATGGTCAGAGAATCCTTTAGGTGCCTTTTGACAAACTCAACGCGGGCTGTCATGTGCCTTTTACTGAAGAGTGGCTTCCATTTGGCCACTCTACCATAAAGGCCTGATTGGTGGAGTGCTGCAGAGATGGTCTTTTTTTATGTGCAAAAATGTTTCAAAAAAAGGTTTTACTCATTGTGGGGTATTGTGATGTCATTATGGGGTATTGTGATGTCATTATGGTGTATTGTGATGTCATTATGGGGTATTGTGTGAAGATTAAGTAAAACATTTATTTTAGAATAATAAAGCTGTAACGTAACAAAATGTGGAAAGAGGGAAGGAGACTGAATAGTTTCTGAACCCATTGTACGTGACAAGCTGAGTATGACACAAAGACAATGTTCTGTGGAAAATAAATATAAAGAGAAAGGGAGGATGAAGACAGACAGAGGGACAGCGAGAAGGACCGAGAGGGGAGAGGGACAGTGAGAAGGACCGAGAGGAGAGAGAGAGAGAGAGAGAGAGAGAGAGAGAGAGAGAGAAGGGAGAGAGGGGACAGAGGAGGGAGAGGGAGAAGAAGGGAGAGAGGGGAGGGAGAAAGAGAGGAGATTGAGAGAGCGAGAAGGAGGGAGAGAGAGGTGGGAGAGGAGATTGAGAGAGGACAGAGAGGAGGGAAAGAGAGAAGGAAGGGGAAAGAGAGAAGGACAGTGAGAGAGGACGGAGATAGAGGAGGGAGAGAAGGATTGAGAGAGAGAAAAAAGAAGAGATGGCATTGTGAGGGTATGCAGAACTGACTGTCAGCACCACAGACAAATGGGCTAACAGGACTGGTTGATTGACAGCACCACAGACAAATGGGCTAACAGGACTGGTTGATTGACAGCACCACAGATAAATGGGCTAACAGGACTGGTTGATTGACAGCACCACAGATAAATGGGCTAACAGGACTGGTTGATTGACAGCACCACAGATAAATGGGCTAACAGGACTGGTTGATTGACAGCACCACAGATAAATGGGCTAACAGGACTGGTTGATTGACAGCACCACAGATAAATGGGCTAACAGGACTGGTTGATTGACAGCACCACAGATAAATTGACTGGTTGAGCACCACAGATAAATGGGCTAACAGGACTGGTTGATTGACAGCACCACAGATAAATGGGCTAACAGGACTGGTTGATTGACAGCACCACAGATAAATGGGCTAACAGGACTGGTTGATTGACAGCACCACAGATAAATGGGCTAACAGGACTGGTTGATTGACAGCACCACAGATAAATGGGCTAACAGGACTGGTTGATTGACAGCACCACAGATAAATGGGCTAACAGGACTGGTTGATTGACAGCACCACAGATAAATGGGCTAACAGGACTGGTTGATTGACAACACCACAGATAAATGGGCTAACAGGACTGGTTGATTGACAGCGCCACAGACAAATGGGCTAACAGGACTGGTTGATTGACAGCGCCACAGACAAATGGGCTAACAGGACTGGTTGATTGACAGTGCCACAGACAAATGGGCTAACAGGACTGGTTGATTGACAGCGCCACAGACAAATGGGCTAACAGGACTGGTTGATTGACAGCGCCACAGATAAATGGGCTAACAGGACTGGTTGATTGACAGCGCCACAGACAAATGGGCTAACAGGACTGGTTGATTGACAGCGCCACAGACAAATGGGCTAACAGGACTGGGTGTGTTCACATGGAGTATATACTAAGAATACATACCGGAGTGGTCGTGCGGGTTATGCCAATAAACTTAACAGCGATTAGTACAGGTTTCTGGAGTGGGGTAAGGGGAGAATAGGGTTAGATGGGGTAACCTTCGTTGGAGGACATTACATTGTGTGAGAGGAATTAAGGGTTAAAGGTTTAAAGTCAACCACTGGAAGACAGAGAGGGAGGTCTATGATGACCTCAGTCAGAGGGTAAGGTTACATTTCTCCTCACACGAGACCCCTGGGTCGTGTTCATTAGGTTATGATGACAGAAAACGCTTTAAAACATTTTGCAATGAAAATTAGCCCCTCTTATTGGACAAGTCCAGAAAGTCCCTCCAATTATCTGTCTGTTTTCTTCCATTTGATGCCTAATGAATACAACCCCCTGTTGTCCTGGTGCCTTACCATGGACTTCCTGATGTGTGTCAGTCTGCTCTTGGCCTTGTTCTCAGCAAACTCCAGACTGTTGATGTCCTTCAGTCTGGCCCTGTACTTATTCATCTGTTCTCCGATGATCAGCTCCACACACCTAGAGGAGCACAGGCAGAATGAGTCAGCTCCTAGAGGAGGACAGGCAGAATGAGTCAGCTCCTAGAGGATGACAGGCAGAATGAGTCAGCTCCTAGAGGAGGACAGGCAGAATGAGTCAGCTCCTAGAGGATGACAGGCAGAATGAGTCAGCTCCTAGAGGATGACAGGCAGAATGAGTCAGCTCCTAGAGGAGGACAGGCAGAATGAGTCAGCTCCTAGAGGAGGACAGGCAGAATGAGTCAGATACTAGAGGAGCACAGGCAGAATGAGTCAGCTCCTAGAGGAGGACAGGCAGAATGAGTCAGCTCCTAGAGGAGGACAGGCAGAATGAGTCAGCTCCTAGAGGAGGACAGGCAGAATGAGTCAGCTCCTAGAGGAGGACAGGCAGAATGAGTCAGCTCCTAGAGGAGGACAGGCAGAATGAGTCAGCTCCTAGAGGAGGACAGGCAGAATGAGTCAGCTCCTAGAGGAGGACAGGCAGAATGAGTCAGCTCCTAGAGGAGGACAGGCAGAATGAGTCAGCTCCTCACACCTAGAGGAGGACAGGCAGAATGAGTCAGCTCCTCACACCTAGAGGAGCACAGGCAGAATGAGTCAGCTCCTCACACCTAGAGGAGGACAGGCAGAATGAGTCAGCTCCTCACACCTAGAGGAGGACAGGCAGAATGAGTCAGCTCCTCATACCTAGAGGAGCACAGGCAGAATGAGTCAGCTCCTCACACCTAGAGCAGGACAGGCAGAATGAGTCAGCTCCTCACACCTAGAGGAGGACAGGCAGAATGAGTCAGCTCCTCACACCAAGAGGAGCACAGGAGCAGGACAGGCAGAATGAGTCAGCTCCTCACACCAAGAGGAGCACAGGCAGAATGAGTCAGCTCCTAGAGGAGGACAGGCAGAATGAGTCAGCTCCTCACACCTAGAGGAGCACAGGCAGAATGAGTCAGCTCCTCACACCAAGAGGAGCACAGGCAGAATGAGTCAGCTCCTAGAGGAGGACAGGCAGAATGAGTCAGCTCCTCACACCTAGAGGAGGACAGGCAGAATGAGTCAGCTCCTCACACCAAGAGGAGCACAGGCAGAATGAGTCAGCTCCTAGAGGAGGACAGGCAGAATGAGTCAGCTCCTCACACCTAGAGGAGGACAGGCAGAATGAGTCAGCTCCTCACACCTAGAGGAGCACAGGCAGAATGAGTCAGCTCCTCACACCTAGAGGAGGACAGGCAGAATGAGTCAGCTCCTCACACCTAGAGGAGCACAGGCAGAATGAGTCAGCTCCTAGAGGAGGACAGGCAGAATGAGTCAGCTCCTAGAGGAGGACAGGCAGAATGACTCAGCTCCTAGAGGACAGGCAGAATGACTCAGCTCCTAGAGGAGCACAGGCAGAATGAGTGAGCTCCTCACACCTAGAGGAGGACAGGCAGAATGAGTCAGCTCCTCACACCTAGAGGAGGACAGGCAGAATGAGTCAGCTCCTCACACCTAGAGGAGCACAGGCAGAATGAGTCAGCTCCTCACACCTAGAGGAGGACAGGCAGAATGAGTCAGCTCCTAGAGGAGCACAGACAGAATGAGTCAGCTCCTAGAGGAGGACAGGCAGAATGAGTCAGCTCCTAGAGGAGGACAGACAGAATGAGTCAGCTCCTAGAGGAGGACAGGCAGAATGAGTCAGCTCCTAGAGGAGGACAGGCAGAATGAGTCAGCTCCTCACACCAAGAGGAGGACAGGCAGAATGAGTCAGCTCCTCACACCTAGAGGAGGACAGGCAGAATGAGTCAGCTCCTCACACAAAGAGGAGCACAGGCAGAATGAGTCAGCTCCTCACACCTAGAGGAGGACAGGCAGAATGAGTCAGCTCCACACACCTAGAGGAGGACAGGCAGAATGAGTCAGCTCCACACACCTAGAGGAGGACAGGCAGAATGAGTCAGCTCCTCACACCTAGAGGAGGACAGGCAGAATGAGTCAGCTCCTAGAGGAGGACAGGCAGAATGAGTCAGCTCCTCACACCTAGAGGAGGACAGGCAGAATGAGTCAGCTCCTAGAGGAGGACAGGCAGAATGAGTCAGCTCCTCACACCTAGAGGAGGACAGGCAGAATGAGTCAGCTCCTCACACCTAGAGGAGGACAGGCAGAATGAGTCAGCCCCTAGAGGAGGACAGGCAGAATGAGTCAGCTCCTCACACCAAGAGGAGGACAGGCAGAATGAGTCAGCTCCTCACACCTAGAGGAGCACAGGCAGAATGAGTCAGCTCTTCACACCTAGAGGAGGACAGGCAGAATGAGTCAGCTCCTAGAGGAGGACAGGCAGAATGAGTCAGCTCCTCACACCTAGAGGAGGACAGGCAGAATGAGTCAGCTCCTCACACCTAGAGGAGCACAGGCAGAATGAGTCAGCTCCTCACACCTAGAGGAGGACAGGCAGAATGAGTCAGCCTCTAGAGGAGGACAGGCAGAATGAGTCAGCTCCTCACACCAAGAGGAGCACAGGCAGAATGAGTCAGCTCCACACACCTAGAGGAGGAAAGGCAGAATGAGTCAGCTCCTCACACCTAGAGGAGGACAAGCAGAATGAGTCAGCTCCTCACACCTAGAGGAGGACAGGCAGAATGAGTCAGCTCCTCACACCTAGAGGAGGACAGGCAGAATGAGTCAGCTCCTCACACCAAGAGGAGGACAGGCAGAATGAGTCAGCTCCTCACACCAAGAGGAGGACAGGCAGAATGAGTCAGCTCCTCACACCTAGAGGAGCACAGGCAGAATGAGTCAGCTCCTCACACCTAGAGGAGGACAGGCAGAATGAGTCAGCTCCTAGAGGAGGACAGGCAGAATGAGTCAGCTCCTAGAGGAGGACAGGCAGAATGAGTCAGCTCCTAGAGGAGGACAGGCAGAATGAGTCAGCTCCTCACACCAAGAGGAGCACAGGCAGAATGAGTGAGCTCCTCACACCTAGAGGAGGACAGGCAGAATGAGTCAGCTCCTCACACCAAGAGGAGGACAGGCAGAATGAGTCAGCTCCTCACACCTAGAGGAGGACAGGCAGAATGAGTCAGCTCCTCACACCTAGAGGAGGACAGGCAGAATGAGTCAGCTCCTCACACCTAGAGGAGCACAGGCAGAATGAGTCAGCTCCTCACACCTAGAGGAGCACAGGCAGAATGAGTCAGCTCCTCACACCTAGAGGAGGACAGGCAGAATGAGTCAGCCCCTAGAGGAGGACAGGCAGAATGAGTCAGCTCCTCACACCAAGAGGAGCACAGGCAGAATGAGTCAGCTCCACACACCTAGAGGAGGACAGGCAGAATGAGTCAGCTCCTCACACCTAGAGGAGGACAGGCAGAATGAGTCAGCTCCTCACACCTAGAGGAGGACAGGCAGAATGAGTCAGCTCCTCACACCTAGAGGAGGACAGGCAGAATGAGTCAGCTCCTCACACCTAGAGGAGGACAGGCAGAATGAGTCAGCTCCTCACACCAAGAGGAGGACAGGCAGAATGAGTCAGCTCCTCACACCTAGAGGAGGACAGGCAGAATGAGTGAGCTCCTCACACCTAGAGGAGGACAGGCAGAATGAGTCAGCTCCTCACACCTAGAGGAGCACAGGCAGAATGAGTGAGCTCCTCACACCTAGAGGAGGACAGGCAGAATGAGTCAGCTCCTCACACCAAGAGGAGGACAGGCAGAATGAGTCAGCTCCTCACACCTAGTGGAGGACAGGCAGAATGAGTCAGCTCCTCACACCAAGAGGAGGACAGGCAGAATGAGTCAGCTCCTCACACCAAGAGGAGGACAGGCAGAATGAGTCAGCTCCTCACACCTAGAGGAGGACAGGCAGAATGAGTCAGCTCCTCACACCAAGAGGAGGACAGGCAGAATGAGTCAGCTCCTCACACCTAGAGGAGGACAGGCAGAATGAGTCAGCTCCTCACACCTAGAGGAGGACAGGCAGAATGAGTCAGCTCCTCATACCTAGAGGAGCACAGGCAGAATGAGTCAGCTCCACACACCTAGAGGAGGACAGGCAGAATGAGTCAGCTCCTCACACCTAGAGGAGGACAGGCAGAATGAGTCAGCTCCTCACACCTAGAGGAGCACAGGCAGAATGAGTCAGCTCCTCACACCTAGAGGAGGACAGGCAGAATGAGTCAGCTCCTCACACCTAGAGGAGGACAGGCAGAATGAGTCAGCTCCTCACACCAAGAGGAGCACAGGCAGAATGAGTCAGCTCCTCACACCAAGAGGAGGACAGGCAGAATGAGTCAGCTCCTCACACCTAGAGGAGGACAGGCAGAATGAGTCAGCTCCTCACACCTAGAGGAGCACAGGCAGAATGAGTCAGCTCCTCACACCTAGAGGAGCACAGGCAGAATGAGTCAGCTCCTCACACCTAGAGGACAGGCAGAATGAGTGAGCTCCTCAGCACCTAGAGGAGGACAGGCAGAATGAGTCAGCTCCTCACACCAAGAGGAGCACAGGCAGAATGAGTGAGCTCCTCACACCTAGAGGAGCACAGGCAGAATGAGTCAGCTCCTCACACCTAGAGGAGGACAGGCAGAATGAGTCAGCTCCTCACACCTAGAGAGGACAGGCAGAATGAGTCAGCTCCTCACACCTAGAGGAGCACAGGCAGAATGAGTCAGCTCCTCACACCAAGAGGAGCACAGGCAGAATGAGTCAGCTCCTCACACCAAGAGGAGCACAGGCAGAATGAGTCAGCTCCTCACACCTAGAGGAGGACAGGCAGAATGAGTCAGCTCCTCACACCAAGAGGAGGACAGGCAGAATGAGTCAGCTCCTCACACCAAGAGGAGCACAGGCAGAATGAGTCAGCTCCTCACACCTAGAGGAGGACAGGCAGAATGAGTCAGCTCCTCACACCAAGAGGAGGACAGGCAGAATGAGTCAGCTCCTCACACCTAGAGGAGGACAGGCAGAATGAGTCAGCTCCTCACACCTAGAGGAGGACAGGCAGAATGAGTCAGCTCCTCACACCAAGAGGAGCACAGGCAGAATGAGTCAGCTCCTCACACCTAGAGGAGCACAGGCAGAATGAGTCAGCTCCTCACACCTAGAGGAGGACAGGCAGAATGAGTCAGCTCCTCACACCTAGAGGAGGACAGGCAGAATGAATGAGCTCCTCACACCTAGAGGAGGACAGGCAGAATGAGTCAGCTCCTCACACCTAGAGGAGCACAGGCAGAATGAGTCAGCTCCTCACACCTAGAGGAGGACAGGCAGAATGAGTCAGCTCCTCACAGAGGAGGACAGGCAGAATGAGTCAGCTCCTCACACCTAGAGGAGGACAGGCAGAATGAGTCAGCTCCTCACACCTAGAGGAGCACAGGCAGAATGAGTCAGCTCCTCACACCTAGAGGAGGACAGGCAGAATGAGTCAGCTCCTAGAGGAGGACAGGCAGAATGAGTCAGCTCCTCACACCAAGAGGAGGACAGGCAGAATGAGTCAGCTCCTCACAGAGGAGGACAGGCAGAATGAGTCAGCTCCTCACACCTAGAGGAGGACAGGCAGAATGAGTCAGCTCCTCACACCTAGAGGAGGACAGGCAGAATGAGTCAGCTCCTCACACCTAGAGGAGGACAGGCAGAATGAGTCAGCTCCTCACACCTAGAGGAGGACAGGCAGAATGAGTCAGCTCACACCTAGAGGAGGACAGGCAGAATGAGTCAGCTCCTCACACCTAGAGGAGGACAGGCAGAATGAGTCAGCTCCTCACACCTAGAGGAGCACAGGCAGAATGAGTCAGCTCCTCACACCTAGAGGAGGACAGGCAGAATGAGTCAGCTCCTCACACCTAGAGGAGGACAGGCAGAATGAGTCAGCTCCTCACACCTAGAGGAGGACAGGCAGAATGAGTCAGCTCCTCACACCTAGAGGAGGACAGGCAGAATGAGTCAGCTCCTCACACCTAGAGGAGGACAGGCAGAATGAGTCAGCTCCTCACACCTAGAGGAGGACAGGCAGAATGAGTCAGCTCCTCACACCTAGAGGAGGACAGGCAGAATGAGTCAGCTCCTCACCTAGAGGAGGACAGGCAGAATGAGTCACCTCCTCACACCTAGAGGAGGACAGGCAGAATGAGTGAGCTCCTCACACCTAGAGGAGGACAGGCAGAATGAGTCAGCTCCTCACACCAAGAGGAGGACAGGCAGAATGAGTCAGCTCCTCACACCTAGAGGAGGACAGGCAGAATGAGTCAGCTCCTCACACCAAGAGGAGCACAGGCAGAATGAGTGAGCTCCTCACACCTAGAGGAGCACAGGCAGAATGAGTCAGCTCCTCACACCTAGAGGAGGACAGGCAGAATGAGTGAGCTCCTCACACCTAGAGGAGCACAGGCAGAATGAGTGAGCTCCTCACACCTAGAGGAGCACAGGCAGAATGAGTCAGCTCCTCACACCAAGAGGAGCACAGGCAGAATGAGTCAGCTCCTCACACCAAGAGGAGCACAGGCAGAATGAGTGAGCTCCTCACACCTAGAGGAGGACAGGCAGAATGAGTCAGCTCCTCACACCAAGAGGAGGACAGGCAGAATGAGTGAGCTCCTCACACCAAGAGGAGCACAGGCAGAATGAGTGAGCTCCTCACACCTAGAGGAGGACAGGCAGAATGAGTCAGCTCCTCACACCAAGAGGAGCACAGGCAGAATGAGTCAGCTCCTCACACCTAGAGGAGGACAGGCAGAATGAGTCAGCTCCTCACACCTAGAGGAGGACAGGCAGAATGAGTCAGCTCCTCACACCTAGAGGAGGACAGGCAGAATGAGTCAGCTCCTCACACCTAGAGGAGCACAGGCAGAATGAGTCAGCTCCTCACACCTAGAGGAGGACAGGCAGAATGAGTCAGCTCCTCACACCTAGAGGAGGACAGGCAGAATGAATCAGCTCCTCACACCTAGAGGAGGACAGGCAGAATGAGTCAGCTCCTCACACCTAGAGGAGCACAGGCAGAATGAGTCAGCTCCTCACACCTAGAGGAGGACAGGCAGAATGAGTCAGCTCCTAGAGGAGGACAGGCAGAATGAGTCAGCTCCTCACACCTAGAGGAGGACAGGCAGAATGAGTCAGCTCCTCACACCTAGAGGAGGACAGGCAGAATGAGTCAGCTCCTCACACCTAGAGGAGGACAGGCAGAATGAGTCAGCTCCTAGAGGAGGACAGGCAGAATGAGTCAGCTCCTCACACCAAGAGGAGCACAGGCAGAATGAGTCAGCTCCTAGAGGAGGACAGGCAGAATGAGTCAGCTCCTCACACCTAGAGGAGGACAGGCAGAATGAGTCAGCTCCTCACACCTAGAGGAGGACAGGCAGAATGAGTCAGCTCCTCACACCTAGAGGAGGACAGGCAGAATGAGTCAGCTCCTCACACCTAGAGGAGGACAGGCAGAATGAGTCAGCTCAGCTCACACCTAGAGGAGGACAGGCAGAATGAGTCAGCTCCTCACACCTAGAGGAGGACAGGCAGAATGAGTCAGCTCCACACACCTAGAGGAGCACAGGCAGAATGAGTCAGCTCCTCACACCTAGAGGAGGACAGGCAGAATGAGTCAGCTCCTCACACCTAGAGGAGGACAGGCAGAATGAGTCCGCTCCTAGAGGAGGACAGGCAGAATGAGTCAGCTCCTCACACCTAGAGGAGGACAGGCAGAATGAGTCAGCTCCTCACACCTAGAGGAGGACAGGCAGAATGAGTCAGCTCCTCACACCTAGAGGAGGACAGGCAGAATGAGTCAGCTCCTCACACCTAGAGGAGGACAGGCAGAATGAGTCAGCTCCTCACACCTAGAGGAGGACAGGCAGAATGAGTCAGCTCCTAGAGGAGGACAGGCAGAATGAGTCACCTCCTCACACCTAGAGGAGGACAGGCAGAATGAGTGAGCTCCTCACACCTAGAGGAGGACAGGCAGAATGAGTCAGCTCCTCACACCAAGAGGAGGACAGGCAGAATGAGTCAGCTCCTCACACCTAGAGGAGGACAGGCAGAATGAGTCAGCTCCTCACACCTAGAGGAGGACAGGCAGAATGAGTCAGCTCCTCATACCTAGAGGAGCACAGGCAGAATGAGTCAGCTCCACACACCTAGAGGAGGACAGGCAGAATGAGTCAGCTCCTCACACCTAGAGGAGGACAGGCAGAATGAGTCAGCTCCTCACACCTAGAGGAGCACAGGCAGAATGAGTGAGCTCCTCACACCTAGAGGAGCACAGGCAGAATGAGTGAGCTCCTCACACCTAGAGGAGGACAGGCAGAATGAGTCAGCTCCTCACACCAAGAGGAGCACAGGCAGAATGAGTGAGCTCCTCACACCTAGAGGAGGGCAGGCAGAATGAGTCAGCTCCTCACACCTAGAGGAGGACAGGCAGAATGAGTCAGCTCCTCACACCTAGAGGAGCACAGGCAGAATGAGTGAGCTCCTCACACCTAGAGGAGCACAGGCAGAATGAGTCAACTCCTCACACCTAGAGGACAGGCAGAATGAGTGAGCTCCTCACACCTAGAGGAGGACAGGCAGAATGAGTCAGCTCCTCACACCAAGAGGAGCACAGGCAGAATGAGTGAGCTCCTCACACCTAGAGGAGCACAGGCAGAATGAGTCAGCTCCTCACACCAAGAGGAGCACAGGCAGAATGAGTCAGCTCCTCACACCAAGAGGAGCACAGGCAGAATGAGTGAGCTCCTCACACCTAGAGGAGGACAGGCAGAATGAGTCAGCTCCTCACACCAAGAGGAGGACAGGCAGAATGAGTGAGCTCCTCACACCAAGAGGAGCACAGGCAGAATGAGTGAGCTCCTCACACCTAGAGGAGGACAGGCAGAATGAGTCAGCTCCTCACACCAAGAGGAGCACAGGCAGAATGAGTCAGCTCCTCACACCTAGAGGAGGACAGGCAGAATGAGTCAGCTCCTCACACCTAGAGGAGGACAGGCAGAATGAGTCAGCTCCTCACACCTAGAGGAGCACAGGCAGAATGAGTCAGCTCCTCACACCTAGAGGAGCACAGGCAGAATGAGTCAGCTCCTCACACCTAGAGGAGGACAGGCAGAATGAGTCAGCTCCTCACACCTAGAGGAGGACAGGCAGAATGAATGAGCTCCTCACACCTAGAGGAGGACAGGCAGAATGAGTCAGCTCCTCACGCCTAGAGGAGCACAGGCAGAATGAGTCAGCTCCTCACACCTAGAGGAGGACAGGCAGAATGAGTCAGCTCCTAGAGGAGGACAGGCAGAATGAGTCAGCTCCTCACACCTAGAGGAGGACAGGCAGAATGAGTCAGCTCCTCACACCTAGAGGAGCACAGGCAGAATGAGTCAGCTCCTCACACCTAGAGGAGGACAGGCAGAATGAGTCAGCTCCTAGAGGAGGACAGGCAGAATGAGTCAGCTCCTCACACCAAGAGGAGCACAGGCAGAATGAGTCAGCTCCTAGAGGAGGACAGGCAGAATGAGTCAGCTCCTCACACCTAGAGGAGGACAGGCAGAATGAGTCAGCTCCTCACACCTAGAGGAGGACAGGCAGAATGAGTCAGCTCCTCACACCTAGAGGAGGACAGGCAGAATGAGTCAGCTCCTCACACCTAGAGGAGGACAGGCAGAATGAGTCAGCTCCTAGAGGAGGACAGGCAGAATGAGTCAGCTCCTCACACCTAGAGGAGGACAGGCAGAATGAGTCAGCTCCTCACACCTAGAGGAGGACAGGCAGAATGAGTCAGCTCCTCACACCTAGAGGAGGACAGGCAGAATGAGTCCGCTCCTAGAGGAGGACAGGCAGAATGAGTCAGCTCCTCACACCTAGAGGAGGACAGGCAGAATGAGTCAGCTCCTCACACCTAGAGGAGGACAGGCAGAATGAGTCAGCTCCTAGAGGAGGACAGGCAGAATGAGTCAGCTCCTCACACCTAGAGGAGGACAGGCAGAATGAGTCAGCTCCTCACACCTAGAGGAGGACAGGCAGAATGAGTCAGCTCCTAGAGGAGGACAGGCAGAATGAGTCACCTCCTCACACCTAGAGGAGGACAGGCAGAATGAGTGAGCTCCTCACACCTAGAGGAGGACAGGCAGAATGAGTCAGCTCCTCACACCAAGAGGAGCACAGGCAGAATGAGTGAGCTCCTCACACCTAGAGGAGCACAGGCAGAATGAGTCAGCTCCTCACACCTAGAGGAGGACATGCAGAATGAGTGAGCTCCTCACACCTAGAGGAGCACAGGCAGAATGAGTGAGCTCCTCACACCTAGAGGAGGACAGGCAGAATGAGTCAGCTCCTCACACCTAGAGGAGGACAGGCAGAATGAGTCAGCTCCTCACACCTAGAGGAGGACAGGCAGAATGAGTCAGCTCCTCACACCTAGAGGAGGACAGGCAGAATGAGTGAGCTCCTCACACCTAGAGGAGGACAGGCAGAATGAGTCAGCTCCTCACACCTAGAGGAGGACAGGCAGAATGAGTCAGCTCCTCACACCTAGAGGAGGACAGGCAGAATGAGTGAGCTCCTCACACCTAGAGGAGGACAGGCAGAATGAGTCAGCTCCTCACACCTAGAGGAGGACAGGCAGAATGAGTCAGCTCCTCACACCTAGAGGAGGACAGGCAGAATGAGTCAGCTCCTCACACCTAGAGGAGGACAGGCAGAATGAGTGAGCTCCTCACACCTAGAGGAGGACAGGCAGAATGAGTCAGCTCCTCACACCTAGAGGAGCACAGGCAGAATGAGTGAGCTTCTCACACCTAGAGGAGGACAGGCAGAATGAGTGAGCTCCTCACACCTAGAGGAGGACAGGCAGAATGAGTCAGCTCCTAGAGGAGGAAAGTCAGCTCCTCACACCAGAGAATGAGTCAGCTCCTAGAGGATGACAGGCAGAATGAGTCAGCTCCTAGAGGAGGACAGGCAGAATGAGTCAGCTCCTCACACCTAGAGGAGGAAAGGCAGAATGAGTCAGCTCCTAGAGGAGGACAGGCAGAATGAGTCAGCTCCTGAGGATGACACACAGAATGAGTCAACTCCTAGAGGAGGACAGGCAGAATGAGTCAGCTCCTAGAGGATGACAGGCAGAATGAGTCAGCTCCACACACCTAGAGGAGGACATGGCAGAATGAGTCAGCTCCTAGAGGATGACAGGCATAATGAGTCAGCTCCACACACCTAGAGGAGGACAGGCAGAATGAGTCAGCTCCTCACACCTAGAGGAGGAAAGGCAGAATGAGTCAGCTCCTAGAGGATGACAGGCAGAATGAGTCAGCTCCACACACCTAGAGGAGGACAGGCAGAATGAGTCCGCTCCTCACATCTAGAGGAGGAAAGGCAGAATGAGTCAGCTCCTAGAGGATGACAGGCAGAATGAGTCAGCTCCTCACATCTAGAGGAGGAAAGGCAGAATGAGTCAGCTCCTCACATCTAGAGGAGGAAAGGCAGAATGAGTCAGCTCCTCACATCTATAGGAGGACAGGCAGAATGAGTCAGCTCCTCACACCTAGAGGAGGACAGGCAGAATGAGTCAGCTCCTCACACCTAGAGGAGGAAAGGCAGAATGAGTCAGCTCCTCACATCTAGAGGAGGACAGGCAGAATGAGTCAGCTCCTAGAGGATGACAGACAGAATGAGTCAACTCCTAGAGGATGACAGGCAGAATGAGTCAGCTCCTCACACCTAGAGGAGGACAGGCAGAATGAGTCAGCTCCTCACACCTAGAGGAGGACAGGCAGAATGAGTCAGCTCCTCACACCTAGAGGAGGACAGGCAGAATGAGTCAGCTCCTAGAGGAGGAAAGGCAGAATGAGTCAGCTCCTAGAGGATGACAGGCAGAATGAGTCAGCTCCTAGAGGAGGACAGGCAGAATGAGTCAGCTCCTCACACCTAGAGGAGGAAAGGCAGAATGAGTCAGCTCCTAGAGGAGGACAGACAGAATGAGTCAACTCCTAGAGGATGACAGGCAGAATGAGTCAGCTCCTCACACCTAGAGGAGGACAGGCAGAATGAGTCAGCTCTTTGAAGAGGACAGGGAGAATGAGTCAGCATCTCACACCTAGTGGAGGAAAGGCAGAATGAGTCAGCTCCTAGAGGATGACAGGCAGAATGAGTCAGCTCCTAGAGGAGGACAGGCAGAATGAGTCAGCTCCTAGAGGAGGACAGGCAGAATGAGTCAGCTCCTAGAGGAGGACAGGCAGAATGAGTCAGCTCCTAGAGGAGGACAGGCAGAATGAGTCAGCTCCTAGAGGAGGACAGGCAGAATGAGCAACCAGTGAATAAGGTGACTTCTGTTGCTTAATCTATAATTTAGAAATTATTATTGATATTGTCTTATAGGAACTGATTGCAGTCTTAGGGGATCTGCAACAGAAATAACACTCACTCATCTGATGAATTAAAGCTATTGAGGTACGTCCGTTGTCACTTCCATTGTTTACACAGTTGCAACTATTCGGGTTATCAAGAGTAGTAGTTTAAGGCCCAGTTCTCTGTGACATTAGCATCCTGTAAGCCCACACGCACACACACACACACACACACACACGCACGCACACACACACACACACACACACACACACACACACACACACACACACACACACACACACACACACACACACACACACACACACACACACACACACACACACACACACACACACACACACACACACACACACACACACACACACACGGAGCACAAAGGAGAATGAACAGTGAGAGAGAATTGACATTGACCAAGGAAAAGAAGAATAAGAACAAAAATAAATACATTTGGACTGGAATTTACATAAAGGCTAAATATGTTAAATGTTGAAGGGTGAAAGCATTGGGAAATGGACCAAGAGAGATAGTAAAGGATGATTGAAGTAATGCACTTAAATGGTTAACAATGTTATAATGTTGTTTGCTTTAAGGTATGATGCATATAGACTATGTTTGTTAAGCTTGGCGGAACAAGGCCTTAGGGCGAGTAGGAGGTTGATAATGAAAGCTTACAATGTTGAAATGATGAAAGGTTTAAGTTGGTGAAGATTTAAGTCGGTGAAGGTTTAAGTTGGTGAAGGTTTAAGTTAGTGAAGGTTTAAGTTGGTGAAGGTTTAAGTTGGTGAAGGTTTAAGATGGTGAAGGTTTAAGTTGGTGAAGGTTTAAGTTGGTGAAGGTTTAAGATGGTGAAGGTTTAAGATGGTGAAGGTTTAAGTTGGTGAAGGTTTAAGTTGGTGAAGGTTTAAGTTGGTGAAGGTTTACGATGGTGAAGGTTTACGATGGTGAAGGTTTAAGATGGTGAAGTTTTAAGATGGTGAAGGTTTAAGTTGGTGAAGGTTTAAGTTGGTGAAGGTTTAAGTTGGTGAAGGTTTAAGTTGGTGAAGGTTTAAGTTGGTGAAGGTTTAAGTTGGTGAAGGTTTAAGATGGTGAAGGCTTAAGATGGTGAAGGTTTAAGTTGGTGAAGGTTTAAGATGGTGAAGGTTTAAGTTGGTGAAGGTTTAAGTTGGTGAAGGTTTAAGATGGTGAAGGTTTAAGATGGTGAAGGTTTAAGTTGGTGAAGGTTTAAGATGGTGAAGGTTTAAGATGGTGAAGGTTTAAGATGGTGAAGGTTTAAGTTGGTGAAGGTTTAAAATCTAATGGGAGTTAATACGTTGGGTTGGAGTAGCATTATAATAGAGCCAAGTAGTCAATGGTAATGTTTTAAAAGTTATTGATAATGGAATGTACTAAATTGTGCTAACTTGCATCGGAAATTCCGTGGTCAGAGCGGCCAAGATTAGGCATCCTGTCAAGGCGGGCATACTGCGAATCAGAACATCCTGCCTAACAGGATGTTAACCACTGAATGCGTCATCGGAGATGGTGTAAACCACAATGAGAAAGGAAGATCGAGGGTATAAAAGGGGAAGAACC